>NC_132900.1:30731220-31021220 GCF_030463535.1 Salminus brasiliensis
TCTGATCAAAGGGATGGCACCAGAGTTCAGCCATTCTTTCACTGGGTCAAGTGCATCCAGCTGCTCCTCTCCAAACACTAACATCAGGGTCTCTCTGGCCTCTCTGTCTGTCTCTGCTTTGGCTTTCCGCGGCCTCTTTAACAGTCTGCGGGGAAAACTTGACCAGTATGGTTCCGAAATGGAGCTTCGTTTAGCGTTTCATGTGGTTGCCAAAGAACGCAGGCCTGCTTCAATTAAAGTGTGGGCTGTTCACAAGTTGGGACTGCTCTCGCCTCTTGTTGACTTGGATGCTGGCCTCGTTGAACTCGAGTTCAAAGCCTGTAGCTTATATTAGCGACTCAGACATGAAACACAACATTACTGTCAGCACAGTTGCACTCTTTCATGTCATGAAACACTACATCTAAATCGTCCGTCAGGCCTGTTCAGAAGTCTGGATACCCTACGTTTTTGGAAAATCGAGTCTGAAACACGTGATTAGTTGTAATTTAGGAACCGACAGCTGAAACGTCAACATTTTTCCACGGGATGACGAGCACTGTTCCATTCGAAAGTTCACGTCTAGCCAAGTACAGTCATTTATATTTACATTTACATTTAAGGCATTTAGCAGACGCTCTTATCCACAGCGACTTACAAAGTGCTTCACTATTTACCCAAGAAAAACCTCAGCTAGTTAGAATAGACTAACAGTTCAAAGATACCTCTAAGCTTTAGACATTACTGAGCACAAGTCAATAAGGTGACCATAGTACTGCGTTTGAAGGCAGCGAGTGACTCGGCCGTTCGGACACCCACGGGAAGCTCGATCCACCACTTTGGTGCCAGGACAGAAAAAAGTCTGGACGCTTGTCTTCCGTGTATTTTAGGGGATGGTGGGTCGAGCCGAGCCGTACTTGAAGCTCGAAGGGCTACGGATCGGCTTTTGACCATTTTGACCAGTCCCAGTGCCTGGATGAGTTCTTGTCTCTCCTTTGTTCAGAGGTGTCAAGTAACGAAGTACCAATATATTGTTACCTTACTTAAGTAGACTTTTTTCTAAAATATCTTTACTGGACTTTTTACTTCTACTACTTACATTTTAAAAATAGCCTCGTTATTTCATTTCCGTTTGTTTTCATTCCGGCTCGTCATCCTTCAAAAAAACAAATAAATAAATAAAATCATGTAAAAATCCTATCCAGATAAATTACGCCTTCTGGAAAGTGAGCTCACAGCAGACGTCTGTAGTCTAGTATGAAGACTGTGTCCGTGGCAGAGACTCAAGAGACCTGCAGTGAACCGTCCCGACTGAGCCCCACATTTACACTCCAATAAAGCTTATTGATCACACGCCTCTGAAGTCTGACTTTCTGCAGCTTTACAGAACTTCTAGACAACGACTCCTCATATTCTCCTCCATGAAGCTCATGTTGATGCTCAGTAGAGCACAGAGACGCTCCTTTAATAGAGCTGATATTACTGAAATGCTTCATTTTCACTGGGCAGATCTGCAGCTGAAACAGGAGCCTAGTGCAGCCCAACATTTTTAACATCAACATTTTAATAGATCATTCTCCTCATTATGACTTTTAGAGAA
Organism: Salminus brasiliensis; assembly: GCF_030463535.1. NCBI lineage: Eukaryota > Metazoa > Chordata > Actinopteri > Characiformes > Bryconidae > Salminus > Salminus brasiliensis. Next base: position 30,732,800 of record NC_132900.1, read on the forward strand.
ATGGGGTTGGGGGGGGGCACTATAGACCCCTGTGGCGCGGCCTAAGCTTTCGGCCTTTGTTTTCCTTCCATTACTTTTACTTTTCTACTTGAAGTCGTTCTGAAACCAGTACTTTTACACTTTTACTGGAGTAAAAAGCTTCAGTTGATACTTCAGCTTCTGTAGAAGTCTGTTAAACCCTCGTATCTCCACCCACTTCTACCTGAGGAATGAACGTCAATACTTTTCACACCTGGGCCCGTTGGCCGTTTGACCCGTTTGACCTACTCTATTCATACATGGGCTCATTCGGACGTTACCCGGACTCGGGGAAGAGGGGGGCTGGCAGCATAAAGTCCGCTGCAGCGTTGTTGGGTTGGTGTTTGTACACACTTTTAAAGGCTGCGAATCCCCTGGATCCTGACCTACATGATGAAATTCTACCACCTTGTTTTTCGCCACTTTGTGTCTGGGCTGTGATGGCCTCTTTCAGCAGGCCTCTTTCTTCACTCGAAACCCTGTCGACAACAACAGGATTCGCAGTGACGAGGCCATCTTCACTGTGAAGAAGAAAGAAAAAAAAAATAAAGAACACTTTGCGAATCTCAGACTCCCCCGGCGGCTATGCGGGAGCTGTTGCAGCTCCAGTAGGAATTCAGTGTTATTCTTCAGTGGTAACAACCTGTGAAGTTCTTCAGCTGGTGGCGGTGTTCTCGCTGAATATTGGAGTGAGAGATTGGAGATCTCGCAAGGCTCGCTGACCACAGTGCTTTCAAAAGAAGGCCACCAGGTTTTGCAAGTATGCAAGCTGACCGTGCCATGAATGGCCTGGATTGGGCGTATTTGGTTAAGATGTTGTAATGCAGAAAAGCTTCGTGTTGCATCCAGGGACAGCAGGGGTTGGACAGTTGCCCTGACAGTGACACTTCAGTAGACATTGTTGACTATGTGAAGCAGCCAACATGCTCGTGAAAGCAGGGAAAACCTCGGAGCCATCCAGATAGTCCACAGATTTGCTTTATCCTTAAAAAATATATATTCGGATGCTAATAAAATGTACCCATACTTTGTTTGCTCCTCACAAACTGGGCAAATGGCGATACTAACGACGCTAATTGAGCTTTGAGAGCTGAAACACCGTCGCACACCGCCTGGATGTCCGTAGCCCGTAGTCATATTAGCATAAAATCCAGTAGTATTACTCTACCGCCTCAGTCCACATGCTTCTCTACCTTTCACGCTTCTTGATCTCTCAGCTTTGCAAGAAACGCACAGGTTCAGCAGCTATCCACGAGGGGGCGCTCAAAGCAGTATTTGCATTTACTGCGGTGGAGTAAAAGTGGATTACACCAGAGCTGTTCCACATAAGGAGACCGGCCACTGGTTTACGGGGTTTACAGATAAAAGTCTCTCTATGTAGTGTTTCTTTAATGCTCCTTGTTCACTTCGCTGACCTGCAGGCGGCGGCAGCGGCAGCAGCGGAGTTCAGGGCTAAGGTCACTGGGCTGGAACTGGGATGGTGGGGATCGGGTGTCGATCTGCTTCACTAGCCACAGAGGGCTGTTTTCACGGGGAACCTGTTTTACCGTCCATTCCACTTGACTTTCAGCACACCTCAGGCTGGATATTCAAACTTTTTTAGGCAATTACTTTACAGGTAGAAGCGGAAGCAGTGGCGACAGCAGCAGCGGCAGCAGCGGCAGCAGCAGCGGCAGCAGCGGCGGCAGCAGCGGCGGCAGCAGAGGCGGCAAAAGCGAACCGGGTGTTGGATCTGGGCCATGTGATATGTGACACACCGTTTTCCCCCGATGAGAAGAGCACAGCAGCTGCTTGCTCTAATGAAATTAGTCATTACACACTCTCACACACACACTCTCACACACACTCTCACACACACACACACTCTCACACACACACACACACATATGCTCGCCCATTCGCTCTCAATGTCATTCTCCTGTTAGAGGACACACGGGGGGATATGTGACACATCCTCCAGCCATCCTCTCCTTTTTATCCTCTTCAGCGGCCTTCAGTTGATCAGACTTGCTTTGATTAGATTTTAAGAAGCTTATTTGCATGATTGAAATGCTTTGAAGGGCCATTTTCTTAAAGCATTTTTAAGCGAGTGTGTGTGTGTGTGTCTTTTATTCACAGCTAAATAGCATATAGCTAAATTTCCACTTCTATACAGCGAGACCACTTAGGCCCTTAACCCAGTGCCTCAGATGACCTCTTGAATGTCACCGAAAGTGCCCTATTGCCCCAATTGTCAGTCAGCTATGAGGCTAACAAATCCACAATATGAAAGATACACAGATCAGCCATAACATTAGTACCGGTGAAGCGCTGACCAGGTCGGGACTGGGTCACCTAAGACTCATGGATGTTTGTGGAGGCCCCACCTCACAACTTACAGGACTTAATTGAAGGATCTGCTGCTAGTGTTAGTATTGGTGCTGGATACCACAGCTGGACACTTTCAGAGGTCTAGTGGAGTCTGTGAATGCCTCAAATGGTCAGATCTGTTGTGACCGCACAAGGGAGACCAACTCAGTATTAGACAGGTGGTGCTAATGTTGTGGCTGATTAGTGTGTGTTCATTCTCCAACCAGCATACTTTTCACAGACATTAAATCCTTATTAATATTAAACATTTTTTTATTTAGACATGGGCGCCATATTGACAGTAAAATGTGACGGGGTGGTAAATTGCAATCTAAAATAACCAGTTTCTAGCATGTTGTTAAAAGGTCCTAGCACTATCCACTAATCCACTAATGCATTAATTTGAAATAATATAATTAACATTAATAGTTTATTAATTATAATATTTATAAAATAAATTGTAATTTTAAAAACTACACCTACGCTACTACGCTACACCTCTTTTTGCCCTCTTTTTTGTGACCCCTGGACTACCACCATGACCTCTGGAACTCCTACATAGGTTACCTTATATCATAACTTAACGTATCCTATAAAGATATGAGGGATCGTAGGTACATTGCCCTCAGGTAAAGTAATCTAGCTGCCTCACCTGATTTTTTCTGAGGACTGGGCGGGTTGGATTTTAGGTCATTCATTGGTCAGGAAGGAAATGCGTGTGTGTTGTGCTCACGGTTGTGTGTACTCTGGCCTCACTAAGGTCAGGCTGCACCAACATTTCAATGCTGGAAAGGCGGAAAACAATGCCCAGTGATAAAAATAAAAAAAAAACCCAGCCAAGAGAATTATGTCCACTGCTGCCGCCCATATCTCTACTAACAAATGGATTTAGCTCGATAAGATCTGCAGGCAGAGGCTGTGCGTCGGCTGTGTGGCCAAGGTGGTCAGCTAAGCACTGGCTGAGGACGAGGAGCTTGGGCATGGAGCAGCAGTGTATATGGAATATGTGCTTCTTTAGTTTACAACTAGTTTACGCTGCTAACAAACACCGTATTCGCATGTTAATGCCAGACGTGAACGAGGCCTGGTGTGTTTTGTTTTTTTTGGTTTGGGGATGTGGTGGCCCTCTCTGGTGGAGCCGAAGCACTCCTATTGGCACAGCAGCGGTGATGGATGGGCAAGCATACCCTTAACCTTCCATGTGCTAGGTATTGCTGTTCCCACTATATGCGATCTATATGCATCCCATCCCAGTACTCCCCCATTGCTTGGGTATACCCAGTCTTTTTTATGATATGTCTATGGTTGCTGCATCAATATGTCAAGACGCCCAGAAAATCCAGCCTGACAGCTTTGACTCATGGAAGGAATATTTTAGGCTCTTTAGGGTGACTCTTTAGGGTGACTCTTTAGGGTGACTCTTCAGGGTGACTCTTCAGGGTGACTCACTAGAGTGCGAGGATCCCCTGTTTCAGAGCACTGGTTTTCTTCAGCCAGGAAGACGTTAAAACTGTACCACACTAATCACAATGAAATCCTGGTGAAAGTTAAAACCTTGTATCCTGAAATGGGGCCAAAGCTTTACCCCCCCCCCCAACCTCTACCCCCTGTTCTACAGGCTGGAGCATGAAGGCCTGCATGCTCCTCTGCTTGGATATAAAGATATCTCGTCTGGAGGTCTGGGAGCTCTTCTGAAGCTGTCTGCACCCTAATCACCACCCCGCTGACAACTCTTTTGTCCGTCGGCTGTCCTTGCTCTCTTCCTCTCTCTCTCTTTCTCTCTCTCTCTCGCCTCTCTTTGCTCCCACCCACACAAATGTGAATCTCAGCGCTCTGCTGGTCTGTTGTTTTTTTTTTTTTTTGGCTACAGTTCTCACAGCTTCTCGAGTGGCACTGAGTCCGAGTGAACTTTAGCGTCCACCACTAACAGCAGTATGTGTATTTTCGGGCCACTGTACTGGGGATGACTGCTGGATGACCCCTTACCACCTCTCTGATGGCCCAAACCATTGCTGTGGTCTGAAAGTCTTACCGTGAGGCAGTCTCAACTGCTCAAATCCAAGTACTAATCCTTGCAAGAGATTCAGCAGAACTGGCAGGTTTGTAGATGCCTACTCATCCAAGATGTTTGCTCCCCTTTGCTGCATCAGCATCAGCCTCTATTCTTCTGGGAGGACTTTACACTAGAGGTTAGAGCATTACTCTTGGTGGTTCAGCGGTCAAAGCTCCGGGGCTATTGATGACAGGATTGTGGGTTCGATACCCGGGCTTGGCAAGCCTTCACCCTCTCTTTACCTTGCTAGGGGGACGGCCTCAATAGCTTTAATATGGGTGTCAGGATACTTGACCACTGTTGGTTGATTATATGGCCAATGCCTCCAAGTGATGAGTCTTCACCTCATTGAGCTATTGATGACCTGGTTGTGGGTTCGATACCTGGGCTTGGTAACCCTCCCTGCTCCCTGCTCCCCGGTTAAAGGCGAAGGTGGAGGCCTAATTTTGTGTCCAACACAAATGTTGAATGTCGAAGAGACTCCAGAGAATGCATTTGGACTACTACTCTAGCTCTTCCAATTCCAGGAGGCCTTATAATCTACTAGTCAGTGCTTAGCAGTGGAGTATGGGATGACCTGGAGTGGCGTTGGCCCCTCAAGCACATTGGATTCAACTCCATGTTTAGTGACCAGGTTTAGCAGGCATGTTAGCAGGGAAATGACTCTGCTGGGCTGGAATCATTTTGGAAAGTTTGACAAGTTAACCTTGTTTACCACTGCGTCCTTCCACGAATGTCCTCCAATTACCCAAACATATGGAATCTTTTTTTTTATAATCGTGCCCTCAGTTCTCTTTCTTCTGCAGTGGACTCAGCAGTCTGCACCAGTTACCCTTTCACGGGTCATTAATTCTTTGAGTCTCTGGGCTTTTATATAATTTACTATATTTGGAGCCCACCGTCTGGCATGTAACCACTTCATGAGGCGGCAACAGGCAGCTTGTCTTTTGATCTTCAGTGAAGTGTCCAGTAGGATCAGTGGGAGAGTAAAGATCATGGGCCTGCAGGCTAGGCGTCGATAAGCAGTATTGCCCCCCTCCCAGACTTCTGTTCTTGTCGATAAGTGTATATGTGATGATGTGTGCATCTTTAGTGCAACCCCAACCGGCAGAAACCAGCTCCTGGCTCACAGGCTTGTCCTGCCCACAACCTTACTGGATTGGTGGAAATAAGAACGACCTGACACTCTCTAGCTCCACACCACCAATCGAAAGACAACCCAGGGGGAGCCCACCTTGTGAGTGGCCAGCACGGATGTCCATCCTACCTCCACGAGAGCAAGAAATAGCGGAGAAGCCTCTCATGGGAGTTTCAAGGTCAGGGAGCTCAAAGGCTTAAAGGAAGAGGAGTGTGGGAACAGGGACGAGGGACGGGATCAGATATTTTGGGAAAACACAAAAGTGACGAGCAAAGCAATGGAGACGCAAAAACAAACGAACCCTGTTTACAGTCTTCACTACCACCACCATGCTGACCAGTGTGGTCCAGAAAGTTCTCTACTTTGTCTGGACTCTGCTCTGCTGGCTGCTGTTACTGTTTTAAGCTATGCCGTTTCATTGTGTCCATGTTTATGGATCAAACTATGTTAAAACACACGTGAAATGAACATGAACCGAGTCACTGAATCGACACACATGAACGTAAATGAACATGAACCGAGTCACTGAATCGACACACATGAACGTAAATGAACATGAACCAAATCACTGAATCAACACACATGAACGTAAAATAACAGGAACCGAATCACTGACTTGACACACATGTGAACGTAAATGAACATGAACCGAGTCACTGAATCAACACACATGAACGTAAATGAACCGGAAGTCTTTATTTGGGCCTGTGGGCAGCGGCTCGGGATTGCCCCGGGGGAGGGCGCGTAAACAGAGGGTCCGACATGTAGGGCATATTTAATGCTCTGAAAAGCTACATCATAGTAAATTACTACACACTGTTCTTCTCACTGGTGGTTTTGCATAGTAAATAAAATGACTATACTTCTATTGTATACGTTCTGACTTCTGGTTTCTAACACCACCACTGTAAAGAAGTCAGTAAATCTGTCTAGACCGAAGCATTTCACTTCAAATCCCTCTAAATGACTTGACTTACATCTCAGCCACCAAACTATGCAGAAAGTTAGCAGCTTTACTGAACGACTCCCGTAGGACATCAAGTGCATACAAATTTCCCCAGGAAGAGTCCTGTAAGTGAACTTTCCGGTTCACCATGCGGGTGGTCTGAACTCCAAGGGAGCCGAATTAGCCCATGCTTGATGGGAAATGTGGAGGATTGGTCCAAAAAAGGCTGTAGCAGGCTTTATCTCATCGGCCTATTGGATAGCGGAGCGGCTTGTATTTCTCCAGCTCAGCTTGTCCTGGGCCAGGGAGGGGAGAACGGCGGCGTTTGGCTGCTGGTGCGCTTTTCTCCCCGCAGTCCCTATCACTTCATCTGCTGATTTATTCTTGTTTCAGCTGTGAATAGAGGTCAGGCAGGATACGTGCTACTGCAGTTGTTTTGTCTTGGGGAATTGTGCGTGAGCGTGTTCACTGGGGTGGTTTATTAACTAGGCAACTTTTTGTATTAACCTTCAGGCATCAAAGCGCTTGGTGAATACATAACTCTTAGCCACTTTGACTGTTTTTGTGTCTGACATTGTTTGGGCGTCTCTAGTGTTTCCTGAGCTTGGACTGGAGCTGTCAGCTCAGCTCGCTTCTGCACCTCTGGCTCTCAGTCTTTGCCTCTTTAATAAACACCTTGAATAAGACTGGTGTTCCCGTATTCAAATTTGCAAGGTGTCAGGTTGACGCCTGACGTGGGATAGCAGAAGTAGTGAAGGCAGAAATCTTCCTTTCAGCATTGCCAACCTTCATAATGAACTATTCCCCTCGATCTATGTATCTGGTCTGCCTCTCAGTTCGGATTCAGCAAGCTTTATTGGCTTTCTGTACGAGGGCTGCACGATGGATCAGCTTTACTAGTGCTGTCATGATATGAGTTTCGGTGATGGACCAGTCGTTAAACCTCTAGCAATTAGTAGGTGGACACAACAACACTGGGACCATTTCTTTCCCTTTGAATTCGCCTTTAATTCCCAGCCACGAACAAAACAGACATGATCAGAGAGAATTATCATCTATTCATGCTACCCAAGTACTCAACCAAGCCGTTTGGTATAGCGATGGCGTTTGGCCAGAGCAGCATGTAATGAGCCAAAGGGAAGTTTATCCAGAGATCTAAGGTATTTTTTAACATCGTTAGTTCATGTTCTTGGTCATATTGAGCACTCAAACCATAAATATTTTTGAATAGGGTTGAGGTCAAAACTCAGGAAAGGCCTTTTCAAAAGTGTAATGTTAACCTGCTTGGTGGGGTCACTGCCATTTGGGGTCATTGTCCTGTTTGGGAACACCCAAATGTGTCCAAGTTTCCATCATTCCATCCACTTTGTGTAATGTACCAGTTCCACTGGCAGCAAAACAGCCCACGAGCTTGATGCTACCACCACCATGTTTAACAGTTGGTACAGTGTTCTTGTGGTTGAATGCCTCCCCTTTACTCTTCTTGGTTTATCACTCAGAATATATAATAATCTTTGACAATCAATGATTTGGTCCTACTGTTGAACCTTGTATTACTGTATGCTGAGTAATACTACACAGAATTGCTTCAATTCTCTTTAAAAGTCTCTCTCTCCTTGTTCTCTAGGCGGCTGCTGAATATGTGAAGACCCGCCTGCCCGAAGTCTTAAAGCAGCAGCTGCAGACGTATGAAAAAGAGAAGGAAAACAGTCTTCTGTCCTATCAGTCCATCCTAGAGCAGCAGATCATCAACGTGGACAAGGAGATGCTGGAGAAGCTCTCCGCCTCCTATGACGAAGCAGGTAAGAGGGTGTACAATGCTGAGATCAGTGTAGAAACAGCTGGGATACCTCTGTATTGGGATCTGAAGGTCTTTAACATGGCATATCATGTTATATTGTTGATAACACCAATACGCCATATTGTGAAGGTCCCCATTCCGCTGCCTCAACAGAGCCGACCATTCAAGGCCAGTGGTACCTGGAGTTTGGGTCTCTTGTTGGTGGGGGTTTTGCTTATACCTGTTTTAAGCTATGTAGTTTCGTTGTGTCCATGTTTATGGATCAAACTATGGTACAGTGTCCAAAACTGCATAAGCTAGTCTGCTTGAGATTACCGAACACCTCTAAACACCTCTGATGTTACTAAACTTCCATGAATTGAAATTACATTAGTCTCATGGCCTCAATGCAGATCTAATGGGCAATCCCTTCTGAATTTCTACATAATGACATTTTTAACCTCTTTTTGCACGCCCCCTAGTGGCCATTCTGCTGGTGGATTGGGAATTAAGTGGTTGGACGTCCTATGAATTGGCTAATCACTTTGAAGTTTGATGTTTTTTTCAAAATGTGGACTCTTCGCTAGCTTATGGGGTCGGACTTTGGCCAGGAGGGGGGCTAAATTGCACCATTTTAGAGAATCCTCAGGATTGTTCATAATGGTGGTGAATGCAACCAGATGACTGAAGAATTTAAAGGGGTCATATATTGTATTTATTGAGTATAATAATAATAAGGGCATTTGCTCATACTCTTACAATGCTGTGGTTCAGCATGGTTGGAGAGTTCCCCTGCTCAAAAACACAACACAAGGTTGCAAACTCATATTTTATGTTATTTTCTCAATTTTAGGTTCAGAAAAATTCTTGTAGTTGCTCCCATTGCTGGCACAGATGTGCAAATGTACACACAGCTTGTCTAGTCCATGTAGAGAAGTGCTGTCAATAGAATAGGATCATGCTGCCTTATGCCAGGCGTGGGCTAGTAGAGGGGTGTAAAGCCCCCCAGCATTGAGAAGCTGTGGAGCAGTGGAAGAACTGTGTTCTCTGGAATAATGATGGTGGTGGAGCTCCATCCAGTACTTTTGGGATGAGTTGAGGAGTTTGGGATTAGGTGGAGAAGATGATCATCCAACATCCTGACCTCACTGATGAATTTGTTGAATTTAAATCCTCACAGCAATGCTCGTCCTCCAAATGCTAGTAGAAGTCCCTCTTCCCCGGACAGTAGAGACATTTACTCAAACAAAAGCATAGGGTATGAGCAGCTGTCCCAATACTTTAGTGTATGCAGTGTATACAGAATGCATAATTAATATGCACATAAATGGCTAAATATATCTAATGAGAGCGAAAAACACATTCCTGAGCTGCAGACTACTTCAGCTATATTTAGGCCTATAGCTGTGGCATGCATGGGAAATGCATTATTGATGTTGAGGCTGCTTGTGTGTGTGAGAGAGAGAGAAAGAGAGAGGGAGAGAGAGCGAGAGAGACTCGGCTATGTCAACATATCGCTCTTCTCCATGATTGGGCTTTGCTTTCTGTACTGTTTAATTAAAGGTTTATCTTACTGTGGCGTGTAGTAATTATCCACCGATCCCTCTGTGGCGAAGAGCGAGAGAGAGAGCGAGAGAGAGAGCGAGAGAGAGAGCGAGAGAGCGAGAGAGAGAGAGGTGTTATTTCTTCCTTCGTTCCACCTAAAGACTTTGCCGTGGGCGGAGAGATGGAGGTGGAGGAAGAGGAGGAGGAGAAAGAAGACGACATGTACATATGAGGCCGTGACAATGCAGAAAAAAAAGAGTGGGACAGTGATGTAGGCAGTGCAGCTCGAGCAGAGTTTCCCACTGACCATATTATATTAACCCAAGTGTCCCAATAGCTTATAGGAGTTTGACTTACTGGAGCCACGTAGCGTAGCATTTAAAAAAAAAAAAAACTTTTATGCATTTTTTTTGCACGTTGACGTGGTCTTGATGGTCATGCAGGTCAACTAGGTTGGTCATGTTGGTCATACTCATTGACCAGCTTGGTCTTGCTGGTAATGCAGGTCAACTAGGTTGGTCTTGCTGGGAATGTTGGTCAAGCAGAACAGCTTGTTCATGCAGGTCAACTAGGTTGGTCATGTTGGTCATACTCGTCCACCAGCTTGGTCTTGCTGGTCATCCAGCTTGGTCATGCAAGTCAATTAGGCTGATCTTGCTGGTCATACTCGTTGACCAGCTTGGTCTTGCTGGTCATGCTGGTCATCCAGCTTGGTCATGCTGGTCATCCAGCTTGGTCTTGTTGGTAACGTTGGTCAAGTAGCTTGGTCATGCAGGTCAACTAAGTTGGTCATGTTGGTCATGCAGGTCAACTACATTGGTCATGTTGGTCATACTCGTCCACCAGCTTGGTCTTGCTGGTCATCCAGCTTGGTCATGCAAGTCAATTAGGCTGGTCTTGCTGGTCATACTCGTTGACCAGCTTGGTCTTGCTGGTCATGCTGGTCATCCAGCTTGGTCTTGTTGGTAATGTTGGTCAAGTAGCTTGGTCATGCAGGTCAACTAAGTTGGTCATGTTGGTCATACTCGTCCACCAGCTTGGTCTTGCTGGTCAACTAGGTTAGTCTTGCTGGTCATACTCATTGACCAGCTTGGGCTTGCTGGTCATGGAGGTCAACTAGGTTGGCCATGCTGGTCATACTCGTCCACCAGCTTGGTCATGCCGATCAACTAGCTTGGTAATGCTGTTCATGCTGGTCCATTAGATTGGCCATTCCAGTCTACTAGGAGATGGATGCTAATAAGCTAGCATAGTGTATGTTTTGTTTCATTTGATTTTGATCATGCTTAGTCATGCTGGTCATGCTGGTTGTCCAGTGTGGCCATGCTGGTCAATCAGCTTGCTCAAGCTTGGTCATACTGGACGAGAGAGAACTTGAGGGAACAGGGCAGGCACTGAACGCTCCCCCGACGTGTTAACCAACAGTTTACTGATTGTCCTTTTAAATTTATCGGCCCACTGTCAGAATATCAGATAGTTACATAGCTGTCCTTCAGGTTGATGAGCAGATACGTTTCAGTGATGAGGCTCCCGGGGGTCGCTCTATCTGGATTATATCAACACCCGACTACACACACACAGAATCATCACAGACAGACGTGCAATGTTTTATTCATCTCTGCCACTTTCCCCAAAAGCACTGAGGCTTTTTCATGATGAAACTGTGCGAGAAAGAGGAGGTTAAAATATTCATGGAAGACGACTCTCCATCACTCTCCACTGTTTAAGTAGTGAAGCTCTCCTCCCGTTTCTGTTGTTCGGAAGTCTTTTGCTCTTTAGCACATATATGTGCTTCGCTCAGCATTAACATTAGCGCTACCTGCCAAATATTGAGCCGGTCCCCCATGTGCCACCACCACAGATCTGACCAATTCAAACTTGGACTCCACAAGACCTCTGAAGGTGTCCTGTGGTATCTGGCACCAGGACTACATTAACATCCTGTTTAAAGTTGTGGGTTGGGACCTCCTCCATGGGTACCCATGACCCTCTTAACTCTTGACCCGCTTCACCTATTCACCTGTTGTTTTTCCTTGGAGCATTTTTGGGAGGTACTGACCACTGCAAAGCAGTAACGGATGTTTTGGAGATGTTCTGGAGATGTTCTGACCTAGTCCTCTAGAACCTCACAGTTTGGTTCTTCTCAAAGTGTCTCAGATTCTGCTTCAACGCCCAATATGTAGATCCAGGAGCCACTGTCGACGAAGGTAATCAATGTTTTTCACCTCACCTGTCAGTGGTGTTAATGTTATGGCTTAATGCACAGAGAAACTACTGATTTGTAGGTCTCTGCGTTGGCAAAGTTCAGCTGACGTTTGAAGACAGCAAGCAAGATCCTGCAGTTTGGACACAGTGGGGGACACAGTTCGTTCAACAGTCTGGTGCCAGGATACAGAGAGGTCTGCGTCCTGCGAGATGGTGGGTCAAGCCAAGCTATGCTTGAAGCTGGAGGGGCTCTTGGAAAGGCTTGGGTGTGTAGGCCAGTGTCAGGGTTTTATATCTGATGTATCAAGTTACTGCATTCTGGGTCAGTTGAAGAGCCTGATGGCACGCAAATGAAGGCCAGCCAGGGGTCAGTAGTCAGTAATCAGTAGCCTTCAGGTGACTAGAGACTGAACAAGCACCTTGATGGCCTTCTCCAATAGCCAGAATGGAAATCCAGCAGCCGGGTAAGTGAGTCTCGTTGGCTAAGGGATCTGATGGAACGTCTTCGTGCCCGATACCACAGGACACCTTCAGAGGTCTCGTAGAGGAAGCTGTTTTAGTGGCAAATGGAGAACCCACAGCTTGAAGGTTCATGTCTAATTGTGCATATTGAATTATAGCTCTTAATACTGGAAGTATTATGTGAAAGCTGCAGGCGGCAGATTGGAACATGCCCTCTGAAAAAGCCCATCTGTTCTTTGTGTCTCTCCTCCTTTGTTTGGGCCTGGAAGAGAGATTAAGATGGAGTGTTTTGATAGCAGGTCCGGACGCTATCTTGTTAAAATATCTCTGGTGTTTACAAAGGAATTAGGCGGCCATGTTTTGTGTTGGCTGTGGATTTTTGTGCCAGGAGGGCACTTATCGGGGAATTCTGCCTTGGGTGGAGTGCGTTTGAGCGACGAGGATTTGATTGAGTCAGAAAGGCTGACTTTTTAAGTGTGGGGTAATCAAGGTACGGCGCGGTAAGGCTGCAGATGAAGTGTGGCTGTTTATCGCAGCGTGGCGGCGGGTTGGCGTGGCGGCGGGTTGGCGAGGCAGCGGCTGTACTGCCCAGCTGTGCGTCACTCACTGCTGCCTTCCTGACTTCCTGAATAATCACACACACAAAACCAGCAAAGGGTAGAGAGAGGAACTGCAGTGGAGACGAGGGGCGAGGGAGTGTGGTGTTGGTGGGTGAGTACACAAACACACACTACAGTACATTACTCCATATCTCTCTCTCTTTTCTCTCTCGCCCTCCTTCTCGCTCCCTCTTTCTCTCTGTTGTTGTTTTTTCTCCTGGTTCCCCCCGCCTGCCCACCCACACCCCATACATGCCCACCCACACCCCATACATGCCCACCCTCCCCTAACATTCCCTCCCAACCCACACCCCATAACATGCTCTCCCAAACCTCCAACCCACACCCCTTACCCTCGCACCCCACCCACACCCCTTACATGCCCTCCCTCCTACCCACACCTCTTACCCTCCCACACCTCTCACCCTCTGTCTCTTTCTTGCCTTTCTTCCTCTCACCCTCCCTTCCTTCTTGTCTCTCACTTTCTCGCCCACCCTCACCCAATCTTCTTCTCTCCCTCCATCTCTCCCTCCCTGCCTCACCCCTCAACCGCCCTCACTCACCCTCACCCCACCCCCTCTCTCTCTCTCTGGCCTGTGTGTAATGGTGGGGTGTCTAATTGGAGAGGGAGGCTAACAGGCCAATCCAGCCCATTATCTCTCTGAAAGCGGAGAGCAGATAAAAATAATTAGGTGGACAGAGCGGCATCGGAAGGTGACAGTGGTTCAGACACAGGGGAAGATTATGGAGAGAGAGAGAGGGAGAGGGAGAGAGGGAGAGTTTACACTAGAGCCGGGTGGTATGGATAAAACTCAGCATCATGATGGTGTTTGGATGCCTGATGATTTTCAGTCTTGCTGAGTGCTGCCACTGAAAGAACCGCAAACCAGTGGCAGTAAAAGTCCTGCTCCGGCGAACTCGCGATTACAGAGGAAGATGTAAGAAGTCCTGTTAAACCTTCGGGAGAGGTCATCAACCTGTGGAGTTATGAATGAAAAGACCATGATATTCTGTGAAACCATTAAAAAACACCATGATAGAGCGACTTTCCACCAATTTGTCTGGCTTTGCTCAAGTACCCAACACTGGCCGGGGTTTCGAACCCTCAACTCTAGTGCTTAATAAGGGAGCAGTGGTGCTCAGCGTATAGAGCTCTGGGCTGTTGATGACAGGGTTGTGGGTTCGATACCCGGGCTCAGCAAGCTGCCACTGTTGTTGGGTCCTGAGCAAGGCCCTTCACCCTCTCATTGCAACGATAGCTGCCCACCACTCCGGGCATGTGTGCTCACTGTCCACTGTGTGTGTTTCGCTGGTGGTGGTCTGTCTCTAGCTTTCAATCAGTAGATCATTTTTTAAAAATTTGTATTAATGATCATTATTAGTGATCAAAACAACCAGCTAGTATTTAGCTTTGGTCAGAAATTGGTGTAGAGCACTGTTCGGACCGTCGTATTCACTGCGAGAACTGAGCGTCTGTCTTGAAAAACATAGCAAGTGGCAATTCGGGGGGCCAAGCACTGTGCAGCATAATGAAACCAGTACAAATCACAGGCAATGAATGTTTTAAGACGAACCTTATTTATAATTGATCTGGGGTCTCGAGACGATATTTGGGCATGACTTGAATTTGCATAGCTGTTGAACTCAAATGACTTTACTGCATTTTTGCTGGGGGCTTTTTAGTGCAGCAGAATTATCTTGGTAAAATCACTGACGGCTTCTCCTAGGGAAGATTGTTCATCACTTTTTTAACATTCATGTGTTTTCATGCATGATGATATTAACGTTATTGATCTAGAACTTTCTACTAGATTTTGGAGGAGCATTGCTGTGAGGATTTGATTGCATTCAGGGACAAGAGCGTTAGTGAGGTCAGGATGTTGGATGTTGGATGATGATGATGATGATGATGATCACCACCCCACCTCATCATCCCAAACTCCTTCAGCAGCAGATGACACACCGTACACACCGTACAGTCACTGTGGATGCCCTGTGGATCGGTCATGCTCAGTCTGTCTGTACTATCTCTATATGTCTCTCTGTCTGTCTCTCGCCCACACTCGCAGTATATTTAGTTTGCACATGTCCGTGTCCTCCTTTTACTCGTTTTTCATCTTCTCCTCCACGTCTCTAATCCCCCCCCACTCTCTCTCTCTCTCTCCCTGCCTCTCTCTCTCTCTCACTTCTTCTTCTTCTTAGCTTGTGTTTATCATTTTATTCCTCTTCCCCCCTGCAGCTAGAGACGGGGATGGGAAAATCACCCGCTCTCACTGGGTAGTAATCTCATTGACATGTGTCTCTCTCTCTCTCACTCTCCTCTCTCTCTCTCTCTCATCTTTCTTTTCTGCACTCCTCTGATCTCTTCCTTCACACCTTTTCTTTTATATAGTCTGTATAATCTTTCCTTTCATCCTTTTGTCTGCTCTTGTGTTTCTTCTCATCCTCCCTTTCCTGCTCTTCTTTCATCTCTTCTTTTCTGTGCTCGTTTTTTATTATTATTATTATTATTATTATTATTTTATATTGAGGACCACATTTAGCCACAAAGCTAACACGTATCTGAGCTGCTTAGGGGAGCTGTAGTCGTAGGTAAGCTGAGGTGGAGTCTCTCAAAGTCCACAGTGAACATCACCACCACAGCAGTAGCAGCGTGCCGGCCACTGGCCTTGCCCAGCAACGCTATCTCATGGCGTCAGCCAGCGCCACGGTAGCAACCACACTGCCTTGCCCAGCATCACTGGCACGCCACTATCATCGCTACTACGGCATTAGCATCGCTACTGTGCTGCCCACCACTGCGTCTTGTTAGCATTGCTATCATGCCGGCTGCCGGCCTCGTCCAGCATCACTACCGTGCTGTTAGTGACAAGCTATGTTGATGAGGTCCTGGGCCTTTACATCTAAACACTAGTCAGTATGAGGTCTACATCTTCAGGCTCCGAGGGCAAGGCTGGAGCCCTTTACCGTGCAGGGTCACAGGAAATGCTACAGGAAACAGAGTAGAGGCCAGTTTTGGCCTCAGAACCTTTTTCACAGTAAAGAGATGATATTTGGTCCCAAACTCTCTGGTGGTCTCTGGCTCTTTCCTGTAATCCCACCTGCCTTTTTAATTCTGCCCTGTTTTTTCATCTCATTCCTCTTCAAATCCATCATTCCTGCTCTCTCTGTACGGGTCTTCTCCGTCCTCCCGCTCTCTCCGTTTCTCTTCCCCCTATTTCTGCACTGTATATATGTGTCGTACATTCTCTTTCCTGCTCTGCTCTCCTGATATCTCTCTCTCTCTCCCTCTCTCTCTCTCTCTCCCTCTCTCCCTCTCGTCCCACACACATGCACATTATCTCTCAGTGCGCTGCGGGCGATTGGTTAAGCTGCAGCCACTGAATGATTTAGGCACAAAGTAAAACCACAGAAGCTGGGAGTTCTTGTTTTGGCACTTTTATAGCACTGTGTAATTCATTTCCTCCCGTGTCCAGAGCATCCTGACCAAGCCATGGACGCCACAGAGCGACGTAAACAGGAGTCGGGACCGTCCCGGTTCAGGGTTTGGAGAAGACAAAGCATATAATCTGCTGTCCCCAAAAGTGAAGGCACTAATTGGAGATGAATAGAGGAGAGCGGCTGGTCAGCCTGATTCCTAAATTAGGAGCCACTGTCAGCAGGGAAGGCTGGTTGCTGTTGAGATTTTGGAGGAGCATTCCTGTGAGGATTTGATTGCATTCAGCAACAAGAGCTAGAGTTGGATGATGATCACCACCTCACCTCATCTTCCCCGACTCCCCAACTCATCTGGTGCTGGATGGAGCTCCACCACCATCACTCCAGAGCGCACAGTTCTCCCACTGCTCCACAGCTCCTCAATGCTGGGGGGCTTTACACCCCTCTACTAGCCCACACCTGGCTTTAGGCAGCATGGTGCCAGTAGGGTCACAGTGTTTACCTGCTCCAGAGAGTCCTATTCTATTGGCAGTACTTTTTTTTCCTCTACAGGGACTAGACAAGCTGTGTGTGCATTTGCACATCAGTGTCAGCAGCTATATGCTATATGCATTCATGTGGGTGTCCACAAATATTTGGACATCCAGTAGTAGTCTTGGGGCTTCTTTTGGATTGGGCCTGTACAGTTAGCACGCTAAGTTTGGGGTGGGATGTGGTGCGGTGTGGTGGGATGGGGTACCGAGCAGAGCAGGTCCCTGTTCTGGGTAATATTTGGAGGGAGAGAACAGATGGCCCGACAGACGGTTTGTTCGGTGCCGATGGGGATCTTGGTGAGCAAACAATTGAGCTTGTGTACGATGGGATCGGTCTGCTGCCTTCCAAGCCTGGGCCTGGGAAAACAAACAAAGCTCGGAAAGGAAGAAGGGAGGAGAAAGAACGGATTCAAAAGGCAGGGAGGGCGGAGGCGGTGGCGAGGAAAAAGGGCAGCACCAAAACAGCAGAGCTTTGTTGAAGTCACCGCTTTCTAAGGGCCAGGCATTGTTGCAGTCAGCAGATGTTTAGATTGGCAGCTTCCCAAAGTGGGAATAGATGTGTTCTGGGTAAGAGCAGGGAGCCGATCAGTTGAAGGAAAGCCTCTAAGGGCTTTTATACTTAAGATGTTTATTAGAGGATGCACTCAGGCCTTGTCTGTGTGTGTCCGGATATTTTTGAAGCTGTCTTAAAGACATCTGTCCACTTGAAGGACGCGAAGCAACTTGGAAACACTTGCATGCCAGCCCAGTAGGGGGCGATGATGATGCCTCATAACATTTGATGTTAAATGCCTCAAGAAGAATTTGGCAAACAAGTGTAATGGCCAAGTATTAGAGCCGAAAGCAAACTGACGATGATGCTGATACTCACTGTATGGACAAAAGTATTGGGACACCTGCTTATTCATTGTTTCTTCTAAAATCAAGGGTATTAAAACAGTCTCTACTGTCCAGGGAAGAAGGCGTTGACCTCACCCCTTGAATTAGTGAGGTCAGGATGTTGGATAAGCACCACCTCACTTCATCCCCAACTCCCCAACTCTTCCCGAAAATACTGGATGGAGCTCCACCACCATCATTCCAGAGAACACAGTTCTTCCACTGCTCCACAGCTCAATACTGGGGGGCTTTACACCCCTCTACAAGCCCACTCCTGGCATTAGGCAGCATGGTGCCAGTAGGTTCATGATGTTTATGGATCTGCTCCAGAGAGTCCTATTCTATTGGCAGTACTTCTTTCTCTACAGGGACTAGACAAGCTGTGTGTGTGTGTATTTGCACATCTGTGTCAGCAATAGGTGCATATAAAAGTAGCTCAATGCATTCATTGTTGGAAGGGTGTCCACAAATATTTGGACATGTAGTGTACATTAACTAATCTTCTTTATCTCTCCCCTCTCCCTCTCTCTCAGGAACAACATGCCTGGTGGCGCTGCTATCCGATAAGGAGCTGACGGTAGCCAACGTTGGTGATTCTCGAGGAGTGCTGTGCGATAAAGATGGTAACGCCATCCCCCTGTCACATGACCACAAGCCCTACCAGCTCAAAGAGCGCAAGAGGATCAAGAGAGCAGGTGAGCAACAACACCTCACTGAGATGGTGAAGCTGGAGCAGCCAGTTGTCAGTCTGCCCATGTCAGCGGTGCTTTACCCCCACCTGCTGGCCAAAGGTTGCATTACAGTTCCAAGATCTGCCCTTGTGCTCAGTGCAGTTCTCTCTCGGTTAGATATTTAGGAATGGTTTACTGAAACTGTGTGTTTCTTTAGTTTAAACCACGTTGCAGGGGGTGGACAAAATAACAAACACTTAACAATGAATATTGTTAATATCAATTAATATCACATTAATATAACATAAGTATTAATGAGTACTGCAGGCTGTCAGAACAGCTATGGTTCAAAACTCAGTAGGGTTGGGCGATATGACCATATTTTTTTATTGGTATTGTAGTAAATTACATCACAGCTTGTCTAGTCCCTGTATAGAAGACGTACTGCCAATAGAATAGGACTCTCTGGAGCAGATCAATAAACATCATGAAGCTATTGGCACCATGCTGCCTAATGCCAGATGGATACACACCTGGACCACTGTGTTAGGCATTCGTACACTACAGCATGTCCAAATATTTGTGGACACCCCCTTCAAATGAATGCATTCAGCAACTTTTAGTTGCACCCATTGCTGCTGACACAGATGTCCAACATCATGACCTCACTAACCCTAGCTCTTGTCACTGAATGCAATCAAATCTTCACAGCAATGCTCCTCTAAAATCTAGTAGAAAGCCTTCCCTTCTAGTCACGCCAATAAAAGCACAATGCATCTTTAATGCCCTTGATTTCAGAAGAAACAATAAATGCACAGGTGTCCCAATACTTTTGTCACATAGTGTAGCTGCTATTAACGGTGTTAAATATCTAAAGCACTGGTATTGCGTAATCTTATTAGGCTTTATCCACTTTATCCAAAAGGTTCAGCGCCGGTTCTGTTCTGTAAACGTGGCGGTCATAAATCCGTCTGACCAGATAAGCTGTGGTTAATTAAACGATCAGACCCATAATCTCTTCCACCTCACTCTCCCTCCAGGTGGCTTCATCAGCTTCAACGGCTCGTGGCGCGTGCAGGGCATCCTGGCCATGTCCCGCTCGCTCGGCGACTACCCGCTGAAGAACCTCAACGTGCTGATCCCGGATCCCGACGTGCTGACCTTCGACCTGGACAAGCTGCAGCCGGAGTTCATGATCCTGGCGTCAGACGGTCTGTGGGACGCCTTTAGCAACGAGGAGGCCGTGCGCTTCATCAAGGAGCGCCTCGACGAGCCCCACTTCGGAGCCAAAAGCATCGTCCTGCAGTCCTTCTACCGCGGCTGCCCGGACAACATCACTGTCATGGTGGTCAAGTTCAAAAAAAGAGCCGCCAAAGCCGCCGAGCAGTGAGGGCCCCGCCGGCCGAGCACCAAACGCCAGTATATTATCGGTTCATATTAACGTATGCATAGATTTCAGATGTAAAAGGAACAAAAAAAAAAGTTTCATGACTATTTTTGGAGCAAGAACTGTTTCTTATCGACAAATCGGCAAATAGCATAAAGCCATTTCAGCCCTCATTACAGCCAGTCAACCCTTTTCACACAGTTAGCCCTTTTAGACGTGGTATACAGTCAGTGATGGCTTAGCTGACACAGCAAGGTCATTGATTTACGTCCCGTAATTACGTCCATGATGTGTAGAGCTATCTCAGTCACTGTGTGTATGGTGTTAATACTAAAGGTAAGATAAGCAGCACCTACAGTAAACAAAACATCACTGGTCAGTTTAGCCTGTATTACTGTATTACTGCGGTCTTAAGAAAACGGCCTATTTCATGGCTGACGAAGGTAAACGTCAGTCCATTCTTTTTTTTCTTTTCTATAATTGAACAGATTGAGCTTAATTTTGTTTTAAAATTCGGTGTTTTGAGCTGATAGTTTGTTCATTTGTTGTTTATTACTATATTTCCACCCAGTTTGTGACATCAAGGCCAATACAATGCAGATAAGCTGCTTTAAAGGCCCATATCCTTATTCTCACTTTTTATTTTTATTAATTATTATTAAGTTTAATGTAAAAACGTTCAAAATAGCACACTCACTCAGTGTTTTCAGTTCACATACGGATGAATTTGTTGTTTTTGTAACGTCAGGAAAAGTAAAAGATTCCTGTATATCCACCTATTCAGCCCACAGCAGTTTAGCCCCGCCCACTCAGCCTCTAAGGAGCTTTAACTAGGTTAACTTTCAGCCTCTAAGGAGTTTTAACTAGGTTAAAGTTAAAGTTTGAGTTAAAGTTGCGCTTACTCTATTTGGAGTGAGTAGACTCCTGACCAGGGAAAGTTGTGGCTTTCCTGAGATTTAGACTTAACAGGCAGTTAGACAGTTGGGCCACTCGAGAGCTGTGAAGCTATGTATGTTTCTGAGTCCAAGAATGGTAAGTTTACTATATAGTGGAATTGCTCAGCTCTGGGGTGGCCCTACAGTCTAACTGCCTGCTTGTTAAACAGCAAGAGATAGTAAGTTCGAATCCCAGCAGTTCCTCAGTGCTCCTATTCCAGCTCACTTCAGTACTTACACCCACACCGACCTCAGGAAACAAGAAGAAACACCAGAAAGCAGCAGGACATGGGCCCTTTAAAGCTGCCCTGACCATTTCATCTAGAAGGTTGGAAAGGGGAAAATGGTCATGGTCTTGGTCATATTAAGCATAATTCACCACATGACCTGTAATGTTCCTCAGCACGGTGACCGTTATGTGGCTGCTGTGAGACACATGTTGAGACATGGTCAGCACACACTGGCAGTCGAAAAGAATGTCTGAGATGTGCAGATACATCATGCACTGATGGTTATCAGATGTTCGGGTGCGTTTGAAGGATCTACCTCTTCTTTTTTTGGCCTGATCGGCCAATGTGAGATACCATGCCGTTCATCAAGTGATGGTGTTATGTTCAGCACTGTCCCCAGATGTTAAACCTTTGGAGAACTTGGAGACTGTGCTGTAGACAGCTGTGAGGAATGTAAGCAGTTTATCCAGATCTTTGAGAGCTGGTGGTCCTCAAATCCAGAGGAGGACCTACAAAATAAAGCGAGGCTCTTAAATGGAAAGCTTCTGCAAAGGGTTCTTGGAGGAATGCTGTAGAAGAACCACTTTTGGTTCCATAAAGAACCAGGTTTGTAAGATGTTGGAGATTTGTGTGAGTGAAGGTAACATCTCTATTACAAACATACCAAAAGTGGTGGTTCCTTCAACGGCGTCGCTCAAAGAACCCTTCAAAGAACCTTCATGTATGAGAGTAGATCCTGCTAGTACTAGTCCAGTTCTTGTTCTGTACATCAGTGATCCTACCAGAAGCCATTCTTTTTGACTGCCAGTCCAGGAGCTCTCTTATCCACACGCAGCATATCCATCCATATTTACTCGTATAGACACTGCTCGGGTTTGTAATGGCTTCACCCATTCCTGCATCTAGAAATAGTGCAATGTAAGCAGCATACAGTCGGAGTAGAGCGCTAGATTGTACAGTTCAGATTGTCTAATTGAAGGCGTGCCTCTGCAGTGTGTTTTAGTTTAAGGGTGTGCACTGGTGTGCCTGCACAGTTAGCCTATGTTATACGTATAATAGGTGTAGATTTAAAGTGCGTCCACTGAGGGAATGGGTTATTAACTGCACAAAGATCATGGACTTGTACATACTAGTAAGACCACAGCGATTGGAGGAGGGTTTGTTCATATTCTGATCTTTTGAGAGTTTTTCTTTATTATTATTAACTGAAAGTGCACATGCTAACCCGTCTGTACCGTGCAAAAAATGAAATCTTGGCATGTGAAATCTTCTTAAATCTAATCCTTCATTTTGAGGTTGTTGTAAGATTGTTATAAAATTGTTCTTGCTTTAAGTCATTTTATCTATCTAGTTTATTCTGTTGTCAGAATTTGCACAAGCTAAATTATCTGCTTGATTTGTTTTTTTAAACAAGTGAAACAAGTCTTGAAACAACCCGAATTATCTTCCATTATTTCTCAAAAGAAGCGAATTTGTCTGTATTATTTTTTTGATACAAGCTAAATTTTCTGGATTATTTTGTAAATAAACTAAATTATCTGAATTATTTATTGATGCAAACTAAATTGTCTGTATTATTTCTTTGGATCAAAGCCAAATTATCTGCATTGTTCCTTGAAACCAGTTAAATTTAAATGCATAATTTTTGAAACAAACAAATTGATCTGCCTACTTTTGTGAAACAAACAAAAAATTATATATATATACATTTAGTTTGTTTCACAAAATATATTAAATAAATGTTATGTTTCTTGAAACAACTAGAATATTATCCATATAAAATGACTTAAAAGAAGTGTAAAACAAACAAAAAAAAACATGCAGAAACAAGTTGATTGTCTATTATTCTTAGAAAAAGTAGATATATCAGCACGATTTAAGACGTTTGACTTGTCAGGACCTCATTTTTACACTGTAATTCTGTTAAGTTTCTAGTAAATCTGCCTCGAATTGTTTTTGTTTGTTTGGTTGGTTGTTTTTTTTTGCTTCATTCTGTGAATTTCCCTACAATTCAACTAATAACATGTCAAAAGAGAACCACAGATCAGTTCATTTCAGAAGCTAAGATTGTTAACACTGCTACTGCTTCCTGCCCCAGAGTCAGCGTGGCCTTTATGTTCACCTTGTTTGAATCCCTGCAGCTGATGTTCTCTAATAACTGAAATTGATTACTAAGAGCCTTTGAAGAAAACATGTTCTTGTTGCCTTATTTTCATTACAGATGCTCTGCTGTCACCAGTTCATTTGCCAAAACCCCCCCCCCCCCCAATTATATACTGAGGCTACCATGTGCATCAGATGTAAATAGGGTATTTTGCATATTGATGTCTCTTGGAGACAGACTAATAAAGTGAATGTACATACTCAATATCATTAACCTCAATACAAATAAGAAATAAGAAAACGTAATGCATCAAACTCTGGTTTATTAATATCAGAAGAAATTTAATAGTTAAAGGTCTTCTTATGTGTGTTTTCTTTTCTTTAATTTTTTCTCTTTTTGGTTGTATATTCCTCCAGAATACAGTACGTGTTATAGAATGTTTATGTGGAGTTTGTGTTCGTTTCATTGAATTAAAGAAACTGTAAAAAGAGAAAATTCTGTGAATTTAAGAAAAATGAAAATGTAACAATAAAAAGTGCAAGGATTCAAATCTGAACTGTGGAGAGAGTTCACTATATATTATCCTGATTGTGAAAAAATACAGTTTTCAGTTTCTAAAGAGGTTTTTGTTTTGTTTGGTTTGTTAACCCTAAAATATCTTGTTTTTTATATGTAAAGTTTTGAGTTTATGGTTATATTACAGACACATTTATCATATTTGGTACCTACAGACATATGCAAAAGTTTTATTAACTGATTAAATGACAAATCTGAGTAAAAAGCATGACAATAATAATAATAATAATAATAATAATAATAATGTATTTTGTTCTTTATATGTAAACATTTTACAGATTTTTAGCACATATTTCACAACTCTACACTATTCAGATCTTAAAATTGACCACACTTTTACCCTTAGACTTTCTTCGAGCCCTTTCAGGTTCATATGCCATGTTTTTGTCTTGTAACAGGAGTAAAGTGTGTCACGTTAACAGTCAGTCAGTAGTTATTAATGCCTGGATTCTGCAGTAATCTTGTAATTATCACTGACTTCTCTCACAGAAAGTAAACATAGGTGACCCTCCCATATTTACCTGGACTGTAGGTAGGGCAGGGTCATGTATGTCATTAGCAGCTGATCTCCGGCCTGATTTACCAGTATACTGTATACAGTCTAAGGTGCGGTATGTGTTGGTTGCGTCTTAGTACGCCCATATAGGAATTCAAAGAATGATACTCCTACACTTCCACTAATATATATATATATATAATATATATATATTATTTAAATATTTCAATAAAAAGAAGTTGAATATACTGGCATACTGGCATTCTCTGTTAATTCTAGACTAGAAGGATATTGCTTAAAGACATTAGGCCTCAGGCTTCTGGTGGCTAAGCAGTCTATTGGGCTGCCACTATGACCCAGGGGTCACAAGTTACAACTTATGGCGTCTGTTAGCTGTTGTGGTGAAGCTAAGGATTAAATTACACATTTTAAAGAATTATACATTTAAATAAATCGCTTCCGTACATCATGTACACCCACAACATTAATCATAATATTCATATCTACATTTTCATTATGTTACATGTTCTGAAAGGCAGATCTCAGGTTTCCCATCATGGGGAATCAATCAAGGTATGAAGAGCCCAGTCAAGAGAAAGGTCATTTTTGATTACAGAATCAGATGGGCCTCCAGAAAATATCCAGCCCATGAAAATATCTATGACATCAGCGTGTGCTCAGATGACCATATCGCCCTGATGTCAGTGCTTGGATACCAGCTAACAGGAGCACATGGAGTTGGAGAATGGCCATAGAGAGACTTCCGCTGGAGTGACGGCTGGCGGAAAATGACCCCCTGAGCGACCCCTGGGTGAAACCCGAGTCGTACGCCGCCTCTGAGTGGAGGTGTCACTGCTGGGAAGGGGACTGTGCCTTACCCAAACTGCAGTCACAGCTAAGGAATCCCGCTGCAAGGTGCCTGGGTACCACTTCCCTGTACTTTGACCCCTTTCCTTATTTGCATGTTTGCTTATTATCCCTCCTCTATAAGAGGCCGTTCCCTTTGTCACCAAACCTCACTTGGTGCCTGGCTTCCAAATCTCTGTGGTGACCCTCTACTTCAATGCGATGGGATCGCACGGCTCCAAAGCCCCACCAGAGGCTCGGGTTCTCATGCTCGGACTTGATGGATCCGGCAAGTCCACCTTGCTCTACAAGCTTAAGTACAATGAGGCAGTGCTGACTGTTCCCACTGTGGGCTTCAACGTGGAGATGCTGGAGACCAGGAATAAAGGTTGGACACTGACCGTATGGGACGTTGGAGGCCAAAGCCAAATGAGGGCCTACTGGAAAGACTACTACCAAGACACATCCGGGCTGCTGTTCGTGGTGGACAGTCAGGACCAGAGGCGGCTGCCTGAGGCCAAGCGAGAGCTGGAGCAAATCTTGGGGAGCGAGGACCTAGACGGCCTGCCGCTGATCGTGCTAGCCAATAAACAAGACCTGCCGGGAGCTGCGAGCGCAGAAGATGTTGCGGAGACATTGGAGTTGGGGCAGATTTGCGGGAACAGAAACTGGCTCATCCAGCCGTGTTCGGGAAGGACTGGGGAGGGTCTGGAAAACTGCTTTCGGAAGATGGTCCACTTTCTTAAGACAGCTGTAGTAAAAGGAGAGCAGGGATACAGGAACAGGGGCAGTAGTTCAAAGGAGAAACACAGCAGGTCAACTTCCTCAGTTAAATTAGCAAGCTAAGACTTGAAGTAACTGGTTGAGACTGGACTACCCGACCTGTTTGGTGGTCTCGAGGATGGTCTGGTAGGTAGACGGCTGTAAACCAACGAGAATTCCTAAACCATGATTCTACCTCTGTGTATTTAGCTAGATATGCTACGGTAAATCCCTCTCCTTGTTCATGCTTTTTTATGGATTTTGTGGATCATACTTTTTGTATTTGAATATATTTTTATAATTTATTTTTTATTTATTCATTAATGCATTTGTCAGCATTTTAGACCTTTTAAGTTTAAGTAAAGCATTTTGTAAACATAAATGTGCATATTTTCTTTTTTATTGCAAAATTATTACTAAATAAAATAAATTCCCTAGAAATTCTACTAAAAACTATTTTTTAAAAATATATATTACCTTTTTTGACAAAGTTACAACCAATAACCTTATCTCAGTCATAAAACCTTTCAATGACCCTCTTAACCTCTTCAATTCCTCACCTCTAGAACTTAGAAACAACAACAACAATAATGATTTCCATGAATATATTGTACAATATTGCCAAATGTACCAAACACAGTTTGTCGCAAATACTAAGAATAATAAGATAATAAGAATTTCACTTTTCATCAGCTTGTTTTTTGGTTTTCCGTGTGCTAGTACATAAAAAAATGAACCAGTACTTTTTAACCAGAAATTTAACCAATAAATATAAACCAATTCTAGGTGGCCTAGACTGGGGAACTGTGTTTAGCTTAGCATAGTTAAATAACGAGAGTTCGGTAAATAGAAGTGACAAAAACCATGAACCTCAAACGCTGCTGTGCTGGGCTAAAAGCTAACGCTAACTCTAGCCAACCTGATTTACCAGTGCTAGCCACTAACCGCACTCGGCACTGAGAGAAAAGAGGCACTATCTGGTACGACTCCTGAATAATTACGTAAAAAATAACGACATATAATGTTATAATGTTCCAGTTACGGAGCTAAAAACAAAGCTAAGCTATGCTCTGCAGTGTTGTGCAGCTTTTTCAATCAGAAACCCACCAATAAAGGGTCAAACTGGGGCCACCATGTACACCTTCACAGCGCTACCGTCAGGAAAAAGCAGCCGTTGGTGCTTGGACCCCTTCATCCTACCGCAGTTTTGCCCCGTCCTCTCAGGCTGAAGTTATAAAGAGTGTTTCCAACTTTGTGAATAATCACTAATCACGAGATTTACTTTATTAAAAGTGCAATTAACGAAGGTTTTCTAGGGGGTGACGAAATGTTCGAGAGAGTCAGGTAGAGGTAAATCACAGCTGGTCCCTAAGGGGGGGACCCCTCCGGGCTATTGATGACAGGGTTGTGGGGTCGATACTCGATACACCATGTACACCTTCATAGCACTACCATCAGGAAAAAGCAACACTCTCCCTTGGTCCTCACTTGGACCCCTTCATCCTAAAGCATCCTACAGAGGGCTCGATGCTCCCTCACTGTTGGGCCCTTGAGCAAGGCCGTTCACCCTCTCTGCTCCCTGGGTGCTGCAGTTGGCTGCCCATCACTCTGGGTGGGTGTGTGTGTGTGTATTTGTGTGTGTGTGTGTGCTCACTACCCCTAGCTCACTAGTGTGTGTGTGTTCACTACCACAGAGGACACATTTCGGTGTACTCTTGCACCTTTACCCTTAAAAACATTACAACACATTATGAGCGGGCCTCAGGAGGACAATACAAGAAATGCAGAATATGGGATTTTTAAAGTGGATGCTTTAAGCTTTACTGGCAGTGATGTCATTTCATGACTAATGCTGTTGTATTGTGTGCTATCTAAAAATGGCTATATATATATATATATATATATTATTTTTTTTTATTATTAAATAAAAAAAAAGCATACAGCCGTGTGTACTTGTTAAGTATCTATTTTAATAATCAGAATGAGTCCCGGAATACTTCTGAACATGTACTGCATTATTACCAAGCGTACACAGTGTACTAGTCCCGGTAAGAAGCTGTTGGCTACATCTCCAAGAGGACTTGATGTGGGCGGAACTGCTGAATTGTAACGCGGCCGGCCGGCGTGTCGGGGAATCCCCTCTAAATGGTGAATTCGCCGCAGTTTGGGTGTTAGGTTTACACTCAAGCTCAGAATGGTGTAATATCTTGATGATTTGTGTGGAGATTGCACAGCGAAACGCGTGTGGTTGTTTCCTAATCCACCGCGGACGCGCCTGTATGTGTATACGGGGATCTCCTCCCACAGACGAAGTGAAGGGAACGAGAGGAAGTGAGGTAACTGCGGAATGAGACGTGGCCCAAGACAGAGGCTGCACCCATACCACCGGCATTCCCACTATGCACTGCGGGCTCATTACATGCTAGCAAAAAAAAAATAGTCCGGTGGCTACGAGACCGAACGGGCTGAGCTGAAGAAGGAGAGCCGAGAAGAAACAACTAGTTTGATCTTGTTTCGCTTAAATCAGCAAAGATGAATGACAACGAGAAGCTGGACAACCAGAGGCTGAAGAACTTTAAAAATAAAGGTCGGGATTTGGAGGTGAGTTGTGTGAATTCGCGCTCCGGATGGGAGTCCCCGCTCTCTCGCTTTCTCCCTCACTGCGCTGTGACGTCGTTTACAATTTACCCCGTTTTCGGCCTCTCTGTCCTACACGGCATCTCCAAATGTGTCCTGCTTTTTTGGCAGCAAGTGGTACATGTTTTTACCGTCGAACATGAAGACTGGGAGTGGACCGGCTCGTTTTATTCACCGAGTGCCTTCACGGGAAACGCTACTTTGTGCTAGCTAGCATAGTTAGCTAGCATAGCACGCTGGCTAACGGTGCCCTTCCCTCTGCGCTTCGCTCCCTGCCTGTCCTAAAATCCAGCCAACAACGACTTAAAAATGTCTCTAACGCATTTCTCACCACTTCATTTATTTGTTAACATTCCTCTTAATTATTTGTGCCGTTTCATAGCTCGCAGGGTAGGCTTACAGTCAATGGTGGCGAATCCAGGCCCAGATGGGAAAAGTCCACTCCGGGATTTACTTCGCTCCGCCTGCACGGACGCCCGTGCTGCAGCTGAGCTGCCCAGGCGGTTGGAACTAAACCCCGGGCCGGATTTGCAGTTTCTGGACCTGGATTCGCCGCCGCTAACAGTAGCTAGTTGCGCTGCGTCGGATGACGGATGAGTCATTATTTAACTTGCTCAGCAGCGCAGCTATCGCATTAATTCCTGTCGAAAATAAACCCCCCACTTTCCCAGCGGATATCAATCGGCTCTGAAGACACTTTTAAACGCTGTTCGTCTAAAACGACTCACTTAAAGCTGCGGTTAGCTTCTCAGCTCCTCTCTCGGCCTAGAGGAGTCCGATAGGGGCGACCGGGCGGTCCAGCGAGGCTGGAGGCTAGGGCAGGCCGGCTACGGCGATAGTTGCACATACTCCAGGATTACACGGATAAAATGCACAGATCTGTAACTTATAATGATCAAATTAGCCATAATTAGTGTAGCTAGATATCTCGTCGAAGCCTGACTCGTGTTTTTGTGGTGGCTGGTTGTCTAGCGGCTTAGCTTAGCAGCAGTGGCTAGCTAACGCATTGGAACTGGCTTTGTATCTTCACCCCCCCCTTGACTAACATACCAAATAATATTCCCTTTTTTGGACAAATATGATCACTTAAGCCCTTAGAGCCAGTATTTAAGCCCGAACACCATTTCTTAACTCTTTAAAGTATTTATTTTAGATAGCATCAGTTTCATAGGCCCTAAAATAGAGCCCTGTGGGACTCCAAGATCTGCTAAAGCAAACATTTATCAAATAATTGGCAATAGTTTCAACATTATGATTAAAAAAAAAAACAGAGCTTATTGCTTTCAGTATGATTTATTAAGCCCACACATCATTTCTTTACACTTTTAAAGGACGTAAGGATGTTATAACCACGTTTAGCATCTCATAGCAGTTTCATAGGCCCCAAAATAGAGCCCTGTGGGGCTCCACAAGATCTGCTAAAGCAAAAGCTTTCCAAATAATTAGCGGGTTAAAGCTGTGACTAAAAACTAGGCATATGTGATTGTGCAGTCGTCTGTTTTTTTATCTTTATGTTGTATTTGCTTGAATCTCATTGTTAATTCGCTCATAACCGAAGCCCTTGCCGGTGGTTAGTCGTCCTGGTTAGTCCAGCTAATAATAATCTGCTGGATGTTGATATAGAAGATGGCCTAACGTCCGCTGTCGAAGGCATACTCGCCTAATTAGTCAGTCGTCTTTTTAAGGAACATGAGAACATGATATCTGAACCTTTTGGATACAAGAGCAGAACTTATATAACACTTCTATAAAGTCTTACTTTATAGTATTGTTTCACCTGTTCCAAATATCACGTTTCTGCTCACCTCGAGGTACTAATAGCCTTTAAACTACATGCACAGGGTGGTGGTGAAACCTGCCTCCACCAAGACCAGTCAAGCAGCTCAGTGAGGCTTTGTTTCTTAATAATAAGCATAGAGTTATTATCCCAGTAAACAGTCTGCTGAATGGACTTGTGAATTTGATAGGCGGCTCAGCCCAGACGCTAAGCTCTGCCTGTGCGTCTGTAACGGGGCCGTCTGCTCGCTGCTTTAGTAAATGCGGATGCCGCTCTGTTGACTTGCTGCATTATTCTCTGAATCATGATTTAGGACGGTGACACCAGATGCATGTGTAAATATGTGAGTGTGTGTGCAAGTGTGTGTGTGTGTGTGTGTGTTGGTATCGCTTCAGCGTGGTGACACGGATCAGGCTGACATTCCTGAGACGCCTGGCCTGCTCTCAAAGCTCAGACGGATGTTCACAGCTTCTCTTCCTGGGGCATGAGCTCACACGTTTCTCTACTTCTGGCACCTCCTTGTAAACACTGCACACACCACCTGATCCGTTAGGGAATATTAGATTTCTACGTGTTTGTGAACTGTGGGATTGGGTTATATTTAAGTATCCTAGCATTTCTGCTTGTAAATGATCACATATGTAATATAATATAATATAATATAACATATATATATATATATATATATATCTCAATAGTGTTTGCAATTTGAAGGTAGGGCTGCACCGATGATGCTAGTTTCTGTTTTTTTAGGTACATCAACTTCACAGAAGAAAAACTCTTTAGAACTGTCACTAAAATCAGTGTAAAAAAGCTTATTTAAGAGCATTTCCATTTGTCCTGAAATTTTGACTCAGAAGGTCAGGCAGATTAATACGGTCAGTCACTTAGGGTATCACTTATTCTTTGTAGGGTTGCTAATTCAGTAAAATAAATAAATTGTGGCAAATAGGATTCACTTAAACAGTCTGGACTAATACATACATCAAATGTATACTTTCAAATATAAAACTCGGAGTAGGAGGTGGATCGTATAGAGTGAACACTGTAGTAAACCCAAAAACACACATACAAATTAAACACACTTAAACAGCTAAAACATCCTTAAAAACTCAACAGAATTATTTCAAACTGTAAGCAGCTGTAGACCTTATTGTTATTACTATGATATTAAGTAATTCATTTGATATGGTGATTGGGGTGTAATGATTTACATAATTCTCTATTGGCGTCTTAACTTAAAGGGACCCAAATCCAAAATCTGTTCATTACATAATCTTGCTTTTAAGGGGGCAAAATACATGTGTAACTTTGGTGTATATAATGTTTAAATAACTACAAATATGACCCCTCCTAGAAGAGAAGTGGACAGGGGGTCGTCAATTAACTGTTATAGGGCCACGCCCAGATATTTCTCAGATTGGGTTCTTCCTGTACAGACCAATGTTTTATTGCTCAACCTGGGAAAAGTACACAGCTTTTGATTTTTCTTGAAGTGGATTTGCTTTTCTATCTATAGACCAAACATTTATGAAACATTGATCTAAAACTTTGCTTCCTGAAGTCTGTCAGGATCATAAAATAAGTGTTTTAAGCAAATATGATAAAAAAAAAACACACAAAACAAAGCAGTAAACTCTGTAAAAGCTTTTACAGAAAACAGGAAAATGCAGCGTACCGTCCTAATAAGTCCATTCCCTCAGTGTGCCATCTGTCATTTCAGGCATATTCAAAGCCAAGTCCTGGCGCAAATTGATCATCTCAGCACCCGTTGTGTTGTCTGTCACACAGTCAGGATTCCAGGTTTTGAGTGCCATGAGAAGCTAGGGCGGGGGGAAAGGGTCTCCAGACTCATCCTGTTGTTTTTTTTTTTGCCGGACTGCCTGGTGAGCCGGCCTAGAAGAGCCTTTCTCTGTTTGGCCGTGACCGAATGCCTGAGTGAGGGTTACTTTACTGAAATGAGCAAGGAGGGTGTCTGGCCAGTGGCCGCCTATCTATCTGCCCTAGACAGTTATTGATTGCAGAGACGAGAGGTAACATTAACCAAATCTGTCATTTAGTCTGTGTCCTAACTTGGAATATTATTGTAATTAGGACAAATAAGACCATTCCAGAATTTCATGATTGTTAGAATTTTCACTAACTGTAATTATTTTCCAGTAATGTGAATTTTGTGCATTTCCATCACAAAAATAAAGGAGATGAGCCTTACTTTTTCTCACATGGTCTTGGAGTATTCTCTGCAAGTCAGTAATGTCAATTTTCTAATGCTCAAGCAACAGCGTTCATCAAATCTGACACTATTAACTATCTACACCATGTTTAATATATTATGATTATGATCAGAGCAGTTTAACAGTGTAGATAGTTTAGTAACTTTTATCAATAATTTATTATTAGTTCTGATCAGAGGAGGACGGGTCGGGTCCCCCTTGTGAGTCTTGGTTCCTCCCAAGGTTTCTTCCTCCAGCTCTGAGGGAGGTTCTCCTTGCCACTGTCGCCGTTGGGGCTCACTGGGGGTCTCGGATCCTTCATGTCTT
Organism: Salminus brasiliensis; assembly: GCF_030463535.1. Taxonomy (NCBI): domain Eukaryota; kingdom Metazoa; phylum Chordata; class Actinopteri; order Characiformes; family Bryconidae; genus Salminus; species Salminus brasiliensis. Next base: position 30,765,706 of record NC_132900.1, read on the forward strand.
CTTGCGTTACTTCTTTTTTTGTCCCTCTTTTACTAATTACTAATTATGTAAAGCTCCTTTGTGACGACAACAGTTGTAAAAAGCTACACAAATAAATTTGACTTGACTTATTTGACTTCCTACAACATACAGCGCATCCTTAAAAAGAAGCCAGAATACTGTGGCTTATAAAACTCACGTTTGTCTTGGGTTTAATCTGCACAGCAATCTGCTCTTCACTCAACAGAAGCCACATGTAACAGAATTACTTCAAAAATGCATCATATCAGGGTTTTTTTTTTTGTAGAAATCTATTGTATTGTTTGCAGGCTCTTAGGAAATGTCATGTGTCCATTATTAGGTAGGGTCACATGAAATGCAGCTTGGATCATTAATAAGGTCATATTTTATGCCTTTTATTCAAAATCAGGACATTACACACCAGTTTAAATTTAAAGATTTAATAAGGAGGATTTTGGACCTACATGGGTTGAGTGCTTAGGACTCCCTCACTGATATTGGTGATGCTTGTGGTCTAAACCCCACAGTTTAGATCAGATGAGCTGCTGATTAGTCGGTTCAGTAAAATCCTTTTATTTTCAGTATCAGTTTCAGACTTTCTGGGCTGACTGATTTAGACTTTTCTTAAAATTATGTTTTATAGTGTTTTATATCTTATAATCCAGTCTGACTCTCCTCCCTGATCAGCTTCCAGCTCCAGTCTAATCACTTCCTGTGAGTAGTGGTACACACTCTGGACTGGTTTCTGTGGTTGTTGGTCTACTGGTGTGTAAGAACTGTGTGTTTATAGTGGGGGAATGTGCTGTGTGTGTGATTGGGTCCTTTAGCGCTGGTTTATAAACAGAGGAAGGCGAGTGAGCGGTTCTCCGGTTCTCCCGCCGGTCCAAAAACCGAGTGGTTCAGATATTATGGGTCAGATATTATGGTCTGTTTTCGGGTTCCACTGTAAAATAGCTCCAACTCCTTTATTTACCTCCTGAGAGCGTCTGCACTGCTGCTGCTGCTGCAGCCGGGCGTTAACCTTTTTTGCACACCTGTACAGATATTCTTTTCTGTAAATATATTTTCAGCTCTTTATTACCTTTAGTACTTTTTACTTTTTTAATTTATCCCCTACCCTATTTATTGTTTAGTGTCATTTTCCTTTAGTTTAAGACTGTGTTCTGTGTTTTTTGTTACTTGTCATACGTGTTGCTCTCACCAAGACAAATTCCTTGTATGTGTAACATACTTGGTGAAATAAAGAGATTCTGATTCTTCTAACGGCGACGCCTTGAGGACAGCAGCTGGCGCTCTGAACACCGCGGTATTTAAATGATTTCCTTTCTCTGTGCGCTGAAATGTTTTTGCTCTCTCTTCCTCAGACTATGAGAAGACAGCGAACAGAGGTGGTGGTTGAACTGAGAAAGGTAAGTGCAGATTCTCTTTCTTTGTCAGAGCTCTTGATTGTTGTTGGTAGTTAATGAAACTTTCATTACTAATGAGATGAACAATACAGAGAGATCTTAGTGCTAGCATTAGATTTTACTCATGAATTAAACTCATGAGGAGCATGTGGTTTATTTCCATTACCACCAGATGTTCTGATGCTATTTAACGATCAGCCCATTAGCACGCTAGACCTGCATTGTAAGGGGTACTGGGGGGAGAGTGGGTAAATCACTGACCCTGTGCAACGTCTCTTAGAATAAAAGGGACGAACACCTCCTGAAGAGGAGAAACGTGCCGCATGAGGACATCTGCGACGACTCGGACGTTGATGGAGATTTCAGAACGGTAAGAGCCCCGCTTTCCTTTCCACTATACGCATGTGTAAAGTGTGTATTCTTATTCACTGCTATCAGCTATGCATCTTTCACAATAAGTGCAATGAACTAAAGTGAGCTTATCCTGTTTTCTGCTTTATTTACAGCAAAACACCTCGTTGGAAGCAATAGTTCAGGTGAGTGGGACTGGAGTCTTGTAGCTTTCAATGGTTTCCCTGAACTTGCTGACTGGATAAAGTGCATTGTTTGTGATGTTTGTAAAGCATCTAGTTTACATGATCTACCCTGCAATACATACAATTAGCATGTAAAATTAAGTTACAGTGAATAATAATAATTAGTAGGTGTCCCAATACTTTTTTCCATACAGTGCATTTTGTTGGGTGATGCCATTAAAAATGTATTAAATTTTACCAAATAAAATCCCAGCCATTCAAAATAAATAAATTAACAAATAAATAAACATACTGTGACGTACTATGAAATTGCCAGACTAAAAATAATAATAATAATTTTGGTCATTTCACTCTGTCCTACGTTATAGACACATATATCAGCCAGCACCTGTGTGCATTATTGCCCAGTGTAGGTATTTTTCGACCCCCTAACGCACTGTTGCAGTGACCCAGAGCGCTGTGTCCGACCCTCCTGCGTGTTTGTCTGCTGTGTTCCTCATTGTGTTTTCATTGACCTTGGTTTCAGAACGCTACCAGTGACAACCAGGGCATTCAGCTGAGTGCAGTGCAGGCAGCCAGGTAAGCTACACCTGCAGAGGCACCTCTCACCTCAGATCTGTTACCATTCTGACCGACGCCTAAGAATTCCATGCAGATTTTCCAAAGCACCTATGGAATGTTTTGTAAGGGCAGGCTGCTCACGTCTTCTGCGATACGGCTGCGTGTGACTCTGCTATGTGCAGCTGCTGCTGTGAGATGGGCGGTGTTGCGAAACAGCAGGGATTTTTTTTTTTTTTTTTTTTTTTTTCGCTGGTGATGCTGGAATGAGTAGTAAAACCAGTACCCCAGTAGAACACGGTGTTAAGCGTCAGGCTTGTCTGTTGAGACGCTTTCAGATCTTTTTAGCTGTGCTCTTCCCCTTTGATTAGGTGTGCATGTCTGATTGTATGATTTGTCTTTGCAGCGTTTGGAAATATTTGATTCTTGGTTTCTTTGTAGGAAACTGCTCTCAAGTGACCGCAACCCTCCGATAGACGACTTGATAAAGTCTGGGATTCTGCCCATTCTTGTGCACTGCCTGGATCGAGATGACAAGTAAGACTAAATATTTTTATTTTTTTATTTATTTTTCATTATTTGAGATCATAAAACAGTTTAACAGCAGTCATCAAATTCCTTTTCAGTGTGACTCACCAAATACTGTAGCTCTCAAAGCATTCGTTAAATAAATACATGTTGCGAATCAAATGTGGGGATTTTCTTAAATATGGAAAATAGACAGACCGTTTCTTAAAGTTGTTAGAAATGGAAGAAGTAACACTTAAATTAATAAACATTTAAACAAAAGTATATAATCTCCCAAATTTCCACAAATTGTGGTTTTATTTATTAATTTTTTTTAAAACTGTTTCTTTCAGTGAGCGCAGTGCTGTATAGGAGTGTAATTATAATATCAAATATCAAGTATTGTGATGTGTATCAATCCTGTATGGATTCTCAGGAACACAGTATTGATTATTAATGAATAGTTTAGATGTAAAGCTTGGTGTCAGGCAGTGGTTCATTTAGTGTTGTGTTTAAACCTTGACCACAAGATGGCAGTGCTGTAATCTGTCTTCAGATCCCACTGTTCTGATTGGCTACAAAGTCAACGTTGGTGACGGTGTTTTATACGATGACCATTTTACTAAGAAAAAAATGATTTAAAAATTGCAGTATCGCAGGACATCGTCTTGCTTACAGAATCACAATATGCTGAATCATAACTGCTGTATTGTAATACGATGTTGCCAATAGTGTTGCCTTGCACATCTGCCATGTGTGTCTGTGAGCATTCTGATTTGATTTGATTTATTTATTTATTTGTAGCCCCTCTCTCCAGTTCGAGGCAGCCTGGGCTTTGACCAACATTGCTTCAGGAACCTCTGAGCAGACACAGGCAGTGGTGCAGTCCAGTAAGTGTCCAGTCAAGGATTTACACACATTTTTAATGCGTTGTGTTATACAATATTATGGTGTATTTTAATATCTGGGGTCTGGACCCTTCTGTGTTCATACATTACTGTAAGTTGCACGTTGCATGAATTAACAGATCATTAGTCTGCCAAACCGTAGCAGCATTTTAGATGCCAAGAATGTGGAAAGCTGGATGCAGTAGAGGTAGCGTTCATCTGATCCTTTTAGTTAGAAGTCATTCACCCCTTTGTTGAATGGAGTGCGGACACTCCACTCAAGGCACAAGCGGAGTGTTCAGTAGGCAGGTCGATAGCGGCATATAATTCTGAGCCGAGTTATGAGGCTTGTGGGCTGTCAGCAGTGAAATGGTATGCAGAGAACAGCTCCCACTCTTGGGAATTAAGAAAGCGGGCCTGCTGACCACAGTGCCAGCCTGCTAGTGAGTCATCACTGTGAGAAGGAGAAATGTCTGAGTCATCCTGTCAACTGTGTGTGTGTGTGTGTGTGTGTGTGTGTGTGTGTGTGTGTGCACAGATGCAGTTCCTCTGTTCCTAAGGCTGCTCCACTCTCCCCATCAGAATGTGTGCGAACAAGCGGTCTGGGCACTGGGAAATATCATTGGTGAGTGATTACTTTAACCCAGGGATGAGTGATGAGCTAAATTTAGTAGGACTACTTTCATTGTTTTTCAAAATTGATCATTTTTAAAGATTTTATTGTCTGGTAATTTTACACACTGCTCTAAACCCATTTACCCTGCAGTTGATCAGTGTTCTTTAAGTACTGACCTTCATATATTCAGAAAAAACATATTGGCCTAATGAATGATAACATCGTCATATTGCCCAGCCCTAACTTGATCACCCCTACCACCATCAGTGTTTGGCCAAGACTCTCAATTTCAGGCATGCAGCTGTCAAATAATAAGTATAAAAGAAGTCAGATCACATCGCCTCAGGGGTGGGGATTGGTTTATGATATGTATTTAATTAAGACACCACTGTTTTGGTTTGAGGATTTTAGTCTAATCCCGTCATTCAGCCTCTAATCCCGTCATTCTACCCCCCCCGTCTCTTAGCAATGAGAGTTTTTACTGTAGAAGCTCCAGATCTCATCAGAACAGATGAAAAGGAGAAACGAGAGCTTCTCATTCTGAAGAAAGTAGTGAGATCTTGTCTGTGAGCTAGTCTAAAGAACAGAGCTTTGGAGATGTTCTAATGAACACAGTGATGGAGAACCACCACCACTTTCTGTAGGAACCTAGTGGGTGTGATGTGTAAATCACAGTGAGTTGATGGTTGTAATGTGATGTTTTTCCAGGTGATGGTCCCCAGTGCAGAGACTATGTGATCAGCCTTGGTGTGGTGAAACCATTGCTGTCCTTCATCAGCCCCTCCATCCCCATCACCTTCCTGCGCAATGTCACCTGGGTCATGGTTAATCTCTGCCGCCACAAGGACCCCCCTCCACCAATGGAGACCATTCAGGAGGTGTGTGTTTGATCAGCTGCAGTCAGATGGTTGTTTTTGATTGCTGTACTGTAAAGCAAATCATAATAATAGTAATCGATATAAAGATGCACCGAATGCAGTGACCATTTGTAATTCCTTTTTTTAAACATATGACTGGCTGATCACGATTTAGTTTTTTATTGATTAATTGGTTGGTTTATTGAAGATGATAAATTAGAGAATGCAAACCCTGTGATACAGATACTAATATATTATTATTATTATTATTATTATTACTACTACTACTATTAATTTAATTAGTTTTGGAGGGATGTCCAGACATGTTAACTGCCCTCTGGTTGGCTGTGCTAAAGCACAATAAAGAGGAATAGTGAAGACTGGTGATCGCTCTGTTAAGGAGGATGACCCAGTGACTGTGAGAGAGGTCTATAGGGAGCCATTTCAGTCACAGCCATGGTGTGTGCGTGGCTTTGTGCCGCTGGCGCCCTCTTGTGGTGCACAAGTGAAGTAAATGTGAGCAGGTACAGAATCCTGCACTTGCTATGGCTGGTCACTGTCCGGTTGGGTTGCTCTGTGCATCATTAGATGAATCACATTTATTTATTTATTAAAAAAAAAAAAAAAAAAAGGCAAAACTGGGTAAAACAATAACGGATCATACACACACGGTGGATAAGTGTGTATGAGTGAGTTTCTGTCTGGCTCTATTGGTTTCTTACTGTATTTGGAAAATGTCAAATGTGCATTATCATCGTGCGCTGTTGCCAAATGCTCATTGCCTATTCACAGAGTACATTTTAATTATTGACTTTTTCCATTTTAGAACTGAGTAATTGCAACAGCCCTGCTTTACTGCAGCACATAATGTAGGCTTTGCAAATACAAACTAATTAGGGATTAAGCTTTGCTTAAGAGATAAAAGTGCTATGCTAAAGAAATTTGCTCTGGAGGCCATCCAGTTCTTTATGCAGGACGTAACTGCAGGCTCCAGTAATTCTGAATAATTCTGTGGTGGTGGTTTGTTTTTTATTTATTTATTTATTTTAAATCATGTTATCTCCCGTTTCTCTGTCGCACAGATTCTGCCAGCCCTGTGCGTCCTGATTCATCACACGGATGTGAATGTAAGTTTTGTCTCGCAGCATTTCCAGAAAAGCATACATGCCAATGACACTAACTTCTCCCTTGTGAACATGTACGTGAATGGCTACATGAGTGAAGAGTGGGCATGGCTGTGGGCTGTGAGCTGAGAGTGAGTTAGGCTGTGTGTTGTGTCTGGGCAGATCCTGGTCGACACGGTGTGGGCTCTCTCTTACCTGACCGACGCTGGAAACGAGCAGATCCAGATGGTCATCGACTCCGGCATCGTCCCTCACCTGGTGCCTCTCCTCAGCCACCAGGAAGTCAAAGTTCAGGTCAGCCACGGCACACTGTTCAGTAACGTCAACATTATCTTCCATCTGAGGGTAAAGAGGTTATAGCTCTAACTGTATAGGTTTGATTAGATGACATATGTCAGTCGTATGCAGTTGTATGCTGTCCTTGCATCCAGCTGTATTGCCAGTTAAGGAGTTACCCTCCATGCTCAGAGCCGTTCGGTCCTGCAGCGGAGAAGCGGCCAGTGAGTGTATTAACAGACTGAGTTCCGTCTGTTTGGTCCAACGCCTCATTTCTACACAGTCTACCTTACCGTGAAATGAAGGCTCATTGTTTTGCAGTGTTTCAGAAGGTTTCTTTGGAGTTCAGAGAGTTTTAGAAACACTTGGCAGACCTTCTTATTCTCATTTCAGGAGGTCGTTATCCTATATTTTCATGAGCAGTCTAATGATTGGAGAAGTGCAGTATTTCGGAAAGTTTGAAACTGTGTGCAAGTGTTCTCAAAGCCACTCATGAGGTTATTTGTTCTTCTGGCAGACGGCAGCGCTGCGAGCAGTGGGGAACATTGTGACCGGCACGGATGAACAGACCCAGGTGGTGCTGAACTGTGATGCCCTGGGCCACTTCCCGGCCCTCCTCACGCACCCTAAGGAGAAAATCAACAAGGTATCCAAACATACATTCCAGTCACAAAGTTTTTTTGTTACAGGGGGAAAAACAGTGGTTTTTCCTATACAACTTGTGCATGTATATGGACAAAAGTTTTGGGACACATCTATAAATCATTGATTTTCAGGTGTTCCATTCAGTCTCATTGCCACAGTTGTGGCAATCAAGCCCCTAGCCCTGCAGTCTGCCTTTCTTACACACATCAGTGAAAGAACAGGAGGTTCTAAAGAGCTCACTGAACTCCAGCATGGTTCTGTATGTAATAGGAGACACCGCTGCACCAACAACAACAAGTCAGCTGGTGAAATTATTTCCTCCCCCCTAGATCTTCCTCCATCAGCTGTGAGATCTTCCTCCATCAGCTGTGGTTATTATTGAACGGTGGAAGCGTTTAGGAGGAACCACACAGAGCAGTTCAGCCACCGAGTGTCTGTCAGACCACGTAAAGTTACAGAGCGGGGCCAGGGCAGAGTGCAGAAAAGCCTCCAACTGACTCCATAACTGCAGCGCTTCAGATCTGCAGCTGTTAGAGCTCCATTTTAATGCCTATGGGTTTAGAACGGGATGTCCTAAAAGCTCCTGTAGGTGTGATATGTAAGTGTCCCAATACTTTTGTCCATAAGGCATAGCTTGTACACTAGTTCTGCCTCAGAAAATGCTATGATGTTTGTGTCTGGGTTTAATGTATGTACATGTTTGACCATGCTGATACTGTCCTACAGTGCTAGAGTCCTTGCACACACGTCTGCTGAAGGCTTGATACAGGTAGTGTTGGATATGATGATAGTTGAGACTCAGCACTTGTGTGTATGGTGTGTGTGTGTATGGTTATCAACTCGGCTTAGTGCACTGTAATGACCACAGAAGAGGTCCAACGCCGTGGATGAAGATCTGCCAAGGAAGGAAGCTTAGAAATGAAGCTTTAGGGTTTATATCATTATTATTCAAATTATTCACAGATGAATACGGTTAAAGGGGGGGGGGGGTATAGAATAGGGTATTGTGTGTTTGTGTGTGTGAGCGTGTTAAGTGTCTCATCTGGTGAATAGGGGTGCTAAAGACCACCACTGAGTCGGTGCAGAAAAAGGAGTGCATCTGAGGCCCTTCACTCTCGAATAGAGGCTACTCCGTGATTGGGCCGATGATTAAAGCCTCAGAACCGCCCCTGTTCCCAGATCTGTCAGTGCTGCTGTCTCAGCCAGGGGCTGTGGCTCCTTCCACAGTTCCCTGGAGTCTGATCCAACACAGGCTGTGCCGCAAGCCTTCTTTCTAAGTGCAGTACAGACTGAGCCCTTTATAGAAAAACTGCACAATCATGTCATATATATATATATATATATATATATATATATATATATATATATATATATATATATATATATATATATATATATATATATATAATGTGTGTTAACTGAGACTGTGAGTTTTGCAGTGCAGTGACTCTCTCTCTCTCTCTGGACTTCACTCTTACAGGAGGCAGTGTGGTTCCTGTCCAACATCACAGCTGGGAACCAGCAGCAGGTCCAGGCAGTCATTGATGCCAGCCTGGTGCCCATGATCATTCTTCTGCTTGACAAGGTGCCCTATTCTCTCTCTGCATGTCTATTTTATTCAGTTCATTACCCCAGGGATTTGGAGGCTGTATGATTTAACTGGTTTGGTACTTTTTAGTTTTAATTATACTGTAATTGGCCACTTCTTTTGGACATTTTGACCAATACTGGGCTTAAAAAGCCATATATATAATAAAGTGATTGGACTTGTGTATTTAAATATATACTTATTATAATATATGCTATATATTAATAAACTTTTTTTATCTTTTTTATTTTTATTAAATGAATAATTATTAGATTTTTGTAGATTTTTGTCTGGTTTAACATCTGCAACTGCAGAGATGGATAGGATGGCATAACTGCAGCTGTTTAATACCACTGGAGCCGTTTAGCTCAAACCTGCAGAGTGCACCTGATAGTTGGTTGGAATCGATGTCAGATCACTGACTGGTCAGTTTTCTATTGAATAAAAGAAAACAGGGCTTTTACAGTTCAGACGTACTGATGCTGACCAAAAGCTTTCCCTTTTCCTTTTCTCAGTTTTTCTCAGGATAATTTAAAGGTCTAATCACAGATGTGCTTTTACAGGGAGATTTTGGCACTCAGAAAGAGGCAGCCTGGGCCATCAGCAACCTCACAATAAGTGGCCGAAAAGATCAGGTAAGACTTTCAGCCTCTTACGTCGACACGGTTTCCTTTTTGGGTGTTCGGAGTATTTCAAGAAGTGACATGCTATGAACTGTGACTTCTAGGTGGCCTACCTGATCCAGCAGCAGGTCATCCCTCCCTTCTGCAATCTGCTGACTGTGAAGGACGCGCAGGTGGTGCAGGTGGTCCTAGATGGACTGAGCAATATTCTCAAAATGGCAGACGACGAGGCAGAGACCATTGCCAACCTGATTGAAGAATGTGGAGGTGAGGGAGGAGTGGCCTAGTAGTGTGCCTTTGTTGTTTATTGGGGGGGGGGGGTAGTTATTGCAGTGTGCGGTAGTCTTTAGCCAGCTCCAGTAGAGTTTAACTGAAGGGGGCCACAAATGGAGATTCCCTGAGAATTTATTTCATAACCAGGGCTGGATTTGAAGATCTTAATACTGTGATTTTTGGAAACGTTTCCATGTTTGGTTAGTTTTGCATGTTTAATGTTATTTGTCCTCCATCTTGTCTCTTTTTTCAGGCTTGGAGAAAATCGAACATCTGCAGAACCACGAAAACGAGGACATTTACAAACTGGCTTACGAAATTATTGATCAGTTCTTCTCATCTGATGATGTGAGTTTTGTCCTTTGTGAATTTAAAGGCGCCGAAGTTCATGTTATTATTAAAATGTACAGAATTTAAGGGATTTAGGGATGATTTTAAAGTACTTCCGTTCCTCAAATTAAAAGATCACTTCCACACACTGAATTAAGCCCTTTTGGGACAGGATTGGTTTTACATGGGGAGGAGAAGGTAATTTTATTATTAGTTATTTATTATTTAGTCCCGTCCGAATGCTGCGCTGCGTCAATTTTCACAGGCCGTGCGCTCGCACATCAGTAAAGATCCTGGTGCCTTCTACCGTTTGCAAAACAAGCCATAAAATCAAGCCCAGGTTATTTTAGTCCAGTGTGAATCAACATGTGGGTAAATATTCCTTCATATCCCGTGCAAAGTGGAGTTCATTGCAGCTTTTCTCAATATGGATTAGCTGGTGGAGGTGTTTAGTTTCGTCTGTATGGCTCAGATACGTCAGTCAGATCCAGAAGACCAAGCAAAGGGTGCTCAGAGGCTCCTGTAGCCTACATATGTGGTAGGAACATACAGCTGCTAATTTCTATACTAGTGTTTCAGTGATTATCATCAGTGGGTTATCACTGACTGACGGCAGTGCGTAGTAGATTGAGTAGCCACTCCCATCTCAGTCCTGTAGTAAAATTACATCTCCACCTCCCCCATGTAATGCTAATCCCGTCTGAATAGGGCTTAACCAAAAATAAATAAAATAATGCAATTGGAAAAGTGGCTTATTAATGCATGTCGAGGTTGTGCAGCTCTAAATAAGCCTCTTAAATTGCTTTAATCTCACTTAATAAAGCAGCCATGGCTCAACATAACTGTGCTGTCTCTTTTCAGATCGATGAAGACTCGAGCCTGGTTCCAGAGGCTATTCAAGGCGGGACATATGGGTTCAATTCGTCAGCCAACGTGCCAGCAGAGGGGTTCCAGTTCTAGAAGGGCGTCGTGAGAAATCCAGAGTTTTGTTTGTGATGCAGCACTCTGTTCAACATATACAAAAAAAATTTAATTAGGAGAGAAAGAGAAGCGCGCGCGAGAGAGTGTGAGAAATTAGATCCATTGTGCTTGGCTCATGGGATCCATGGCTGCATCTTAATCCAAGAGAAATTGTGTGGATTTCGTTTGGCAATCCTGGAGGATCCAGTCCAAATGAAGTTTGTGATGGCGAGTGGGTGCGAGTGAGAGTGAGTGGCTACTATATGTTGCAAAACACGACCATCTTACACTGAATGCGTTCAGAGAACATTTCGTGGAACTTCACAAAACATCAGAACGTGTCTACCTAAAACAACGAGAACAGCGAACGAGCGAGCGAGTGAGCAAGCTCAACAAGCGAACCGAAAACCAAACGATGTCCCGCCAACGCGGAGGAGAACCGAGACATCGCAAACTCAACTAGCAATTGGAGGAAAAGACACAAACAGATGCAGAACCTCTGAATATGAATAAACAAAACAACGAAAACAAACAAACAGACGAACCATATCACATTTGAGAGGTTCCGAGGAGTGGGAGGAGTCATCCACGGCCGGCCCCTCTCCCCGCAATGGGCCACGCTGCGAGAGGTGTGTGTGAGTGGGCCGTTTGGCGAATGAATGTCTGGACTCGGTGCCGAGGAGGCGGGGCTCATCTCCTCCGGACTGAGGGAATCTTTAACTTTTGGCGCACCGGGCCGCGCGGATCTCCACGCTGTCCGCCGGGCGCCAGACTGTGCGCTACGTGTGCAAGTTGAGAGGACGAATGGGTGTGTGTGGTTGGGTGTATGTGTGTGGGTGGGTGGGGTTGAAGAAGATGAAGATGATGATAAAAAACACAAAACAAAAACAAAGAAAAACCGCGTGACTGACTGGCGAGCGTGTGTGCGAGGCATCGGAATACTGAAAGGAGCGAAAAGCAAAGCAACAAATGTTGGGAAAATTCAGACGAAGGAAAGGGAGCAGGGGGTGGAGTTTACCAGCCTGGAGGAAAAGAGGCTGATCTGATCTGATGATTCAAACAAAAAAAAATTAAAAATAAAAAAAAATCTTCACGAAGAATAACAACCAACAGTGATCTGAAGAATTGACAATAATCATTCTCTTTTGTTTTGGATTTTTGGCGGGTTTCTGTTTGCAATCGACGACACTGGACTTGAGCTATTGGGTGGAGTAACAGAGGGCCATCCTGTAAAGAAATTAAACAAATGAGGGGGGGGGAGAGATGCGCTCTGTAGCTTTTGGGTTTTGCTTTTAGTCTCCAGTGTTTTACTTTTTTTTTTTTTTTTTTTTTTTTTAGCTTCAGGTTATATTTTCATTGCTTGCTTAGAACTGAGCGATTTACCCCTCCCTTCCCTCCTTTCCCCTCCCCTTTTACACACATCACTGTAGTTTTACCTTGTTTTTGAGACTAAGGTTAGTTTGATGCTGTTCCATCTTCCATCAGATGATGATGATGATGATGATCTCTGCATGATTTTCTTTTTTTATTCATCTTTTATTCACCTTTTTTTTTTCTTCATGAAGCTTCTGCGCTGTTGCCATAGCTGTGAGCGTTCAGACCACTTACATGGGGGCGAATGATACTTTGTTTTTTAAAAAAACCATAAAACACAACAACGGTGGCGCAAACAAGGCAACATCACGAAACACGACCTTTGCATGTACCGAACTACAGCATAGTTTTAGGGGGTTTTAGTTTTGGGGTGTGTGTGTGTGTGCGTGCGTGCGCACCAATGTCATGTATTTTTGTTGTTTTTGTTTGGGCTTTTTTTTTTTTTTTTTTTAAATATTAATATCCTTAGTAAACTACTGTTACATGTCTAAACCACCACCCACCCCCCCAAGCCTTCTTCCTTCTCTTTCCTAAACTACCTACGGGAGTTTAATTTTTAAACTGTTTCTCTCTCACACACACACACACACACACACACAGCCTAAAGTTGTACAGTGGGGCGTGGATTTCTATAACAGACATGCCAGCACCATCAACTAACTATATGCATAAACATATACAATCTGATTTCAACTTTTTTTTTTTTTTTTTTTTTTTTTTTTTTTGAGGGGAGGGATGGGGCGGGGGGTTGGGGGATATCTATGTAGATAAGATAGTCATTAATTATTGTTGAGCCACATTAGGGGAGGACGAGTCTTCACAGTAGTTTCAATGATTTGAAATAAAATGACCTGCCTCTTATTTTGGGGTGTTCCTATTATTGGGAGAGATGTTTTTCATAGTGTGATAATCCAGCTCCCTCAAGTCTCTGGTGGCTCGCAGACTGTTGTGCGGTGCCTTCTTTCTAGAGCACAAAAAAAAAAGACCCGTGGAAAAAGAAGAAGAAGAAGAAAAAACACAAAAACAAACAAACAAAAAAAAGATGCATGAACAAAAGTGCTGTTCTCGAGTACATCCTTCTGTCCTTATTCCCTTAGAGCCGTTTTCCTTTCTTTTTTGTGTTGAACTTTCAGAAACTGTAGAGATGGATTACTCTTTGTGCTCATAACCTTCTGTTGGACATAGGGTCTATTTACAGCATTCCTTGTTAGCGGAGATGTGGTTTCAAAAGAAGACGGGGACAAAAACATTGGAGTTAGATGGTCTGCTTAACCTGTTGATCATAGACTACGGGCTAAGTTTCTTTGATGAAATAAATATTGAAACCATACCTGCTGCTGTGTTTTATTACCGAGATGGAGGTGGAGGTGGTGGGCCTCGGTAGGCAATAACCTGCGTACAGCAGTTTTTATACGTTACACTGGCTGATCAAGAACACTCATGAAAATCTCATGTTTCAGGATGGTGTTTTGGCCAAAGGACAAAAAAAAAGTAAAAGACAATATGGACAAAAGTATTGGGACGCTTGCTCATTCATGGATTTTGTTAAAGCATTATAATAATAAAAGAAATATGTATATCCTGCTTTGTTGGAGTAACACTACAGGCTTTCTACTAGATGTTGGTGGAGCATTGCTGTGGGGGTTTGATTACATGCAGTGACCAGAGCTGGAGTTATTGAGGTCAGGGTGTTGGATGGTCACCTCCCCAACTTGTTCCAAAAGTACTGGATGGAGCACCATCCATCATTCGAGAGGGCTCCGTTCTTCCACTGCTGCACAGCTCAAAGACATTTTACCTTTCAGACTTTTAGATTTTTCCGTTTTCCAGTTCAATCAGAGCAAATTGGAAGAAAATACGGAATCTAACTAAGTGCTGATGATCAATTTCAGTGAGCAAGTTAGAAGTGACTGGAATCTAATAGGAAAACAGTCCTCCCTGATGTCTTTTGGTGTGATGTCAGAAAGCCTTAAATTTGATTAATTTACATTATTGATTTATTATCGTGTTAAATTGCACATTAGTTCTCATTATTCAGCTGTTTAATCTGACCATTTTAGAGGCTGACCTTCTGACCTCCTGCAGTCTGAGGCCGGTGTGAGCCTGTTTTAGGGTTAAAAACTTTTTATTCTCTTTATTTCTTAACGAGAATCCCAATAGTCTTATTTTCTTAAGACAAAGGATTTGCAAGTGAACTGACTGACTGACTGTTCACTTGCAGCCTAATAGCATGTAGAGCCGACCATCAACAGGAGCCACTGCAACCAGACCAACATCAGTGTCATTCGCTTCATCTGCCAGTGGTTTTAATGTTATGGCTGATCGATGTATAGTCAGACCAGAAATGGACCCAATCGTACACCCGTGACTCGCGTTACCCACCGGTTACCTTTCACTGCCTCTCTACCACCCACAGCCGGGATGCTTATTTATTCATGATGGGTCTCGTCCGAGCTGACCTGTGCAAGCGGGTCCTTCACGGCCTACAACTGGACGCGTTTACTATCCTCTCAAAATCTTCTTCAGAGCTTTTTTAGCCAGTTAAAGCTGTAATCTGTGAAACCAGCTGTGTCTCGTCTTGTTATTTAAGGTGAATTAGTGAGTTAGTGTTCGGAGAGGAGGCCTCTCTCTCTGCAGACCAGGCCGATGCTGCGGGTTGTTCAGGGAAGGCAGCCCTGTAATAACTGCAGCTCCTAAACTGATTGTCTTAATTCCTCTTAAGCTCTTTACAAATGTATGACGAGCTTATGTAATAAATAATTACTCAATATGATGTCATCCTTGTCCTGTGGTTCCCTCTTGGCTGGCACGGGCCCGTACACGGTGTGGGGAGTTGGGGAGTGATCGGACCCAGAGGAAGGTTTGGTTTTCCTGCAGTTCAGTAATAATTGAGGATAAATTCTGTGTGCCTGAAAAACTAAGCAATGTTCAGTCATAGCTGCTATTCTTTGCTCTTGCGCTCCCCCTACAGGTGGGGAGTATTTCACTGTTAATGACATTAATACAGATCACGGTCTGAGCGCCCCCTCGTGGACAGCTGTGCACGTGTGTTTGTTGACAAGCTGAGAGATACTGATGCCTCGCCTTATGTGGGCTGTAGAGGCCGTGGAGTAATACTGCGGGATTTGACACTAATATGACTCACAGGGTCACAGGGTTACGCTCACAGTTCTGGAGAGAGGTTCTCCTCCTGCAGCTCCACCAGAGTTCAGTAGTGCAGCAGCGTCCCGGTGTCCTGACACGTCCTGTCCCATCTGACGGCATCTAGGACCCAGTACAGTGAGCAACGACCCAAAACAATATATATATATATATATCTTATATATTATATATTTTTATTATTATTATTTTATTTTTGTTTTTTACTTATTTCAATCGTGAATGGGCAATAAATCACATGGACAATTTTACCCAGTGGAACAGTCAGGAGAGGTCAAATATTTTTTCTAGTTTTCAGTAATTGAAAGTTTCCAATTTCCAGTAAAACCCATAATAAAACAACCCATTTCACCACCGGTACCGGTACCGTGCTTAAGTGAGCTACGCCCCCCGGTTCAGGTTATGTGGGGGTATTCTGCGGCTGGGCTGTGAAGCCGGTTTCTCTTGCTTTAGAAAAGGCGACCTGCTGAAGGCACCGCTGGGATTCGAACCCAGGATCTCCTGTTTACTAGACAGGCGCTTTAACCAACTAAGCCACGGCGCCGCTGCTACCGAGCAGCTCGCAGCTCTTTACAGCCTTCAGCAGACAGGACAGCAGACAGGACAGCAGGCAGGACAGGAGCTGCAGGTTCATTCGGAGTAAAGGTCGTTCAGCTTCGTTTCGGAACGATTCTGATTCTGATCCGATTCAGTTCGAAATCAAAGAGCAACTCGAGATTCAGCGTTTTTTTAAAACAGAATTTAATGGATTTGATCGAGATTTCGAACCTAAGCTCACCTCAACTGCTCACTGTCACACTCCATCAGTGGAAACATCCCATTATACTATACTGGATTATACTGGGAGATATACTGGGAAATATACTGGATTATACTGGGAGATATACTAGGAGATATACTGGGAGATATACTGGGAGATATACTGAATTATACTGGGAGATATACTAGGAGATATACTGGGAGATATACTAGGAGATATACTGGGAAATATACTAGGAGATATACTGGGAGATATACTGGGAGATATACTGGATTATACTGGGAGATATACTAGGAGATATACTGGGAAATATACTGGGAGATATACTGGATTATACTGGGAGATATACTAGGAGATATACTGGGAGATATACTGGGAAATGTACTGGGAAATATACTGGGAGATATACTGGATTATACTGGGAGATATACTAGGAGATATACTGGGAGATATACTGGGAAATGTACTGGGAAATATACTGGGAGATATAGTAGGAGATATACTGGGAAATATACTGGGAAATATATTGGGAGATATACTGGGAAATATACTGGGAGATATACTGGATTTACTAGGAGATATACTGGGAGATATACTGGGAAATATATTGGGAGATATACTGGGAAATATACTGGGAGATATACTGGGAAATATACTGGGAGATATACTGGATTTACTAGGAGATATACTGGGAGATATACTGGGAAATATGCTGGGAGATATACTGGGAAATATACTGGGAGATATGCTGGATTTACTAGGAGATATACTGGGAGATATACTGGGAGATATACTGGATTTACTAGGAGATATACTGGGAGATATACTGGGAAATATACTGGGAGATATACTGGGAGATATACTGGATTTACTAGGAGATATACTGGGAGATATACTGGGAGATATACTGGGAGATATACTGGATTTACTAGGAGATATACTGGGAGATATACTAGGAGATATACTGGGAGATATACTGGGAAATGTACTGGGAAATATACTGGGAGATATAGTAGGAGATATACTGGGAAATATACTGGGAAATATATTGGGAGATATACTGGGAAATATACTGGGAGATATACTGGATTTACTAGGAGATATACTGGGAGATATACTGGGAAATATATTGGGAGATATACTGGGAAATATACTGGGAGATATACTGGATTTACTAGGAGATATACTGGGAGATATACTGGGAAATATGCTGGGAGATATACTGGGAAATATACTGGGAGATATGCTGGATTTACTAGGAGATATACTGGGAGATATACTGGGAGATATACTGGGAGATATACTGGATTTACTAGGAGATATACTGGGAGATATACTGGGAAATATACTGGGAGATATACTGGGAGATATACTGGATTTACTAGGAGATATACTGGGAAATATACTGGGAAATATACTGGGAGATATACTGGGAAATATACTGGGAGATATACTGGGAAATATACTGGATTTACTAGGAGATATACTGGGAGATATACTGGATTTACTAGGAGATATACTGGGAGATATACTGGATTTACTAGGAGATATACTGGGAGATATACTGGGAAATATACTGGGAGATATACTGGGAAATATACTGGGAGATATACTGGATTATACTGGGAGATATACTGGGAGATATACTGGGAGATATACTGGATTTTACTGGGTATGTATATAAAGAATGAGAAAAATCCAAATAGTTCTTTTGGTATTAAATGTAAAAAAAAATTAAAAATAAAATAAAATAAAATATTCGGAGTCGATTAACCGGGCTTGTTGTGAATGTAGCTTCGGCGCTGGTTCCGACCCGCAGCGGAGTGGGTCTGCCTGCAGCCTCTCAGCTGAGCTGGGTTTGGGGAGGCTCGGTTCAAAAAGCTGAATTAGAGCAACGTGATTGGTGGAAAGTGCAACGGCAACTCGCATGCGCAGATGACGGGAAGTTCGATTCGATTTGCGGAGCCGATTCTTTAGAACTGTATTTGAATGACTCGCTGATTCTTAACCGAGGCAGCGCTGATCTCTAACGAAGTTCGCGTTTAAGTTAAAACGGTTAGTACTGTACATCAGACAACAAGCAGTACATAATAACACTATTAATAACTCTAATGTTTATTTACAGTTACTTACTAAAGTCTGACTCGAAGTGCAGAAAGACATGTAATAATAAAAAGAGGCCGAATGAAGTCTCTAATGAAGCAGCTGGAGAAAAACGTGTTGTGTTTTATTTCTTTATTTTATTAAGATGAATAAAATATGACATATGCTTCCTAATATGGACTTAAAACGTTTGGGTGAACGCTGTAAAAAACAACAACACGATGATGGGAGAGCAAGGACTGCTGAATCGGTTCACTGAAAGGACTCGAGCAGGATTAGCTGCTTTGTGCAGGAGGCAGCCGCAGCTGCCACGGCGGGCGGTTAGTGTCGGCGGGGGGACCCCAGGTGAGTTCACGCCATTCAGCTGGGCTCGTCGTCTGTCGTCTGTCGTTACTCAGCAGAAATCTGCTCCTTTTCCAGACTCATTTAATGACTTTTAAGCAGTGAGTGATGAAACTAGTGGCGATATTAACGAACCTTCCCTTCCCGTGTTTAACAGACAGCCACTAAAAGTAGGCAGGCATGAGCAGTATTCAGGTTTCCGGGGTTTAATGATGCACTTTTACAGAAACGTTCACGTTTAAACGTCGTTATTTCGCTTGTTTTTGATTATTACTGCAGTAAATCTGCTCGAAATTAATGAAAAGTAAAGGAAGAAGCAGCAGACTAATGACGTATGTGTGTGTGTGCGCGCGGGGTGCATTCACTACTCGCTCGGTTCCTCCGGTGTGAGAAGGTTTCCCCCTAAACCGCAGGTTCTTCGCTTCTTGCGCTGTTCTGGTGGTAGTTTTAACTTGTTAACGAGTGAAAATTCATATTAATATTATATTATTAATATTATGAAATTAATAAACTACTCTGCGTTTAAATAAATCGATTTATATTGCTATTTATTATTACGTTTCCCCCCGCACACACTTTATAGCCTATGAAACACTTTGCAACAGGGCGCTCGTGTTGAAGGCAGCACTTTGTTTTTGTTTGCTGTGACATTCATTGTTCTGCTGAAGTGGGACTGTAAAATAAGCCTTGATCAGACAGTTCCAGCTCTTTTTAAGACCATCAGAATCCAGAATGTATGTTTATGGCTTTGAAAAACCATCATTTTAACATAAAGGAGGATGAAAACAGCAGTTTTTCTGTTGAAACCTGTATCAGTGGGGACTGGCTGCTGTAGTTGCTGTCCAAAAGTAGGTTATCTTCCTAAGCTGCACCAAGCTGTAGGAATTGGGCGAAACCCATTCGGCTGGACCTCCACATTTACTGCATTCGTGCAGTGTGGATCAGACAGAGTGACCCAGTAAATCCTACCAGGACTACTGAGCTGACTGCGCTCCAGTTTTAACCACCTTAAGAGAACATACATTACTGTAAAGCTCAGTAGCTATATATATATATATAATGTATGTATGTCTCATTGCTAAATCTAAGCTAATCATGCCTGCCTGTGTCCTATTGAGATGTTACAGTAGTCTCGAGAACTGGTCCCGGTTAAAAAGACCAGAAGAGCCAAATTCTGACGATGCAACCATTGGAAAAACCAGCCATTGGAAAGACACCTGGCGATTTTTCTGGTCCTGATAGCTGTTTAATTCCAGATATCATGCGTTTATTGTTATCATTTTTTTATTAATTAATTGTACTTCAGTGTTCTGTTTCAGTCTCAGTCGCTTTACAAAGCATTGCGGGTCAAGAACCCTCACCGCTGTCAAACTAATAAGGCTACCATTAAATGCTACTTTTAGGCTGGAAAGCTCTTTGTAAACTAGTCATGGACTTTGCTGAAACTCCATGATGCTTCATTGGCTTCATTTTCTGACCGTAATTGCAGCTGACCCAATCTTTCAAACCTGGGTCTTCACTTGACTGAAATAGCTCTTTACACATAGGTGAGAACCATGTGACCAGCATGCCATATTGCTGGGTGACTCCCAGTAGTATTAGTAGTATCATCCACAAATCTTACAGCTTGTCATTAGTTATCCAGTCCGTTATCCCAGGAGCTCATCATTGTACTCCATCCATTTAGCTGGCTAAATAATCAGTTGGGTGATTTCGCTGTTGTGCGAACAAGCACAGGGGTGCGATTTCCGAAGAGTAATGTGTTTTCAGAGCCCAACTCAAATTAGTTTCTTCATTTAGAAAAGAAATGAAGCACCAAATAACCAGTCTCACTCTTCTGGGTTTTCAGGAGAAGGTGTGAGCGCAGGAAGAAAAACCAAACCAAAGCCTGGCATGGATAACCTGGAGGAGGACCTCACTTGCTCTGTCTGCTACTCCCTCTTCAGTGATCCCAGAGTGCTGCCCTGCTCCCACACCTTCTGCAAAGGCTGTCTGGAGAACGTGCTGCAGGTTTCCACCAACTTCTCCATTTGGCGGCCACTTCGCCTCCCGCTCAAATGCCCCAACTGCCGCAGCGTGGTGGAACTCCCGCCGAACGGCGTGGACGCCCTTCCGATCAACGTCTGCCTGCGCGCCATCATAGAAAAGTACCAGCGCGACGGTCAGCCCCGTGTCCCAGCCTGCCCTGAACATCCCCGCCAGCCTCTGAACGTCTACTGCGTTCAGGACTGCAAGCTCATATGTGGCTTCTGCCTCACCATCGGCCAGCATCAGGGCCACGCGATCGACGACCTCCAGACGGCCTACGTCAAGGAGCGCAACACCCCGGCCAAGCTTGTCGAGTGCCTGACGGACAGGCGCTGGGAGGACGTTTGCGGCCTGGTTGAACGGCTAGAGCAAGAAAAGGCTCGATATGAGGGCCTGGTCCGCCAAGACCGCGAGGCCGTAGCGCAGTTCTTCCAGGGCCTGGAGCGTCTTCTCACTCACAAGAACGAGCTGTTCATGAAGGCCCTGGATGCGGTGAACACGCGGCTGGCCTGCACCTACGACCCTCTTGTTGAAAAGCTGAAGGACATGAAGGAGGAGCAGCTGGACTTGATCTCGTTGTGTTCGTGCGCTGGAGAAGAGGAGTCCCCGCTCGCGTTTCTGGAGAAGGTGCACGACTTGAGGGAGAGGGTAGATGCCTTGACGCAGATGGCCCTGCCCGAGGTCCCTGCCCTTCACATTTCCCCCCGTATAGAGGACTTCCTCGGGGAACACTGGGCCAAAGTGACCATCGGAAGGCTGGAAGACAGCCCAGTCCCCAAAATCTCATGCCACGTGAAGGGGAGCTCCAGAAAAGGGGCGCCGCGCTCTACATGCGGTCGAGCAGGGTTCAGGGTTCAGTCTTTGACTTCTGTTGCCTTTCTAGTGGTGCTGCTCCTGCTACTTCTGCTTTTGTGGCTGAACCCTGTGGGTGGGGCATCTCTCGGCTTCTCGATTCTGTCACAGATCAGTCAGGCCGTCAAAAGCCTGACAGCTGAACTGACCATTCCACTCCAAGGATCAGGGACGTTCCTCTACTGCATGCTTCATGACCTAAGCCTTAAATTCAGCTCGTATATTTCTGCTCTGGGAGAGAGCACCTACCAACACGTGGCCTTCTTTTTCAAAGCAATTCAGTTATGCTGAATTAAGACACGACAAACTCTAGAAACAGGAGTTTACAGGCGTTGGAGGGAGCAAGAAATTGCTTAGCACACATTGAGTTAGGCATGACAGCTAAACAGAGGCTTGCTGGTTTAATCTCAGGAGTTGACGAACACAACGTAGAACCACCAATTCCTGTAGAGAGGCACAGGTCAGCAGAACAGCTCGAAGGCCATATGTTCAGACTGCAGGCTAATCAGGACCTGTTTACACCTGCCAACGTGCTTTGCTAGTCTTCTATTTCCCAGTAGATGAGAGCAGTAATACAGAGTTTGTCCCTTGCGGTTTAAATGGTCTTTATGGGAATGCAAGAACGTCTATTGTTCTACCACGTTGTAGAACCCAGACTTTAAACTGTTCAGAACAGGACAACTGTGATGAGAAACCGCTGTTTACAGCAAGTAAAACATGTGTGGGTTTGCTTTGGGTTAAAAGAGCCTATGATTGACGGGTGATTTAAGTATTTTGGCAGAACCGTTAAGAGTTGGTGGGGCCCAGTGTAATATCTTATCACAGGGCCCCTGAAACAGTCCCTCAGATCTGTTGAGCTGACTGTTGTCATTGATATTAGCAAGAGATCAGATCGGATTTGCATGTGCGGACATCAAAGACCTATCTGCTTGGGTTTCTGTAGTAACGACGTAGGGCTCAGTAACTATGTAGCTGCGACATCTTGGTCAATTGACTTGTTCCGGGAGTTCCTCTCCAGCTTCCCGATAATCTGACAGTTTCCACGGACTGTTCTCTTCCGTAGTGCCTTTGGCGCTCTTCTTCAATCTCCACACTTCCGTTACTCTGGATGTGACGGGAGCTGTGTCCTAAAGCCTAGGCTGCATTTCTCGGCCGCTACGTCATAGAGGACCGTTCCAAAGGGCACGCGTCATATTCCACCCAGAAATGCAGCCTGTTTTCAAAGGATTTGGAGGACGCAGCTAATGTGTGCTCTCCGATTCTTGGTCAGTTTTCTGCGCAAAATGAAATGATAATTAGAAATGTAATTAATTTTAGTAAAGAAATGAAAAAGCACAGATTTTGTGCCGCAATTACAAGAGGTGGGATCTTCTAGTGGCCTCACCACACAGCTCGACTGTTCGATTTGTGTCCAACAGGCTACGAGGAAGGAGTTTTTGTAGGACAGTCCTATTGAGGACCTGCCCTACCTCAGCCGCAGCCGTTTGTTGTATTGAGTGACGTCACAAAGACATCTTGAAATCCGATTTTAACAATTTAATTTAACAATTACAGTCAGATTTAATTAGGCTGTTAATACTCAAATCAATCTGGCTGGCAGTCTGAACATAGCCTGACTCAGCTGAACTTAATCATGCTGCTTTAACAAGACGACGTCTGTCATGTAAGCTCGGACATCATCTGTGACATTTCTCTTATCATTAACTTACCAGTGTTTTATAGCACCGTAACAACTGATTTCTTCTACTTTTGAATTCCTAACTTTTGCTACTGAACTTTAATACTGTGTATCACTGTTTATTGAATTAATAATCATTTCTAAGCCAGAGAGTCTTTTATTGCCCCCCCTTCTAAACATAAATGAGAAACATCTGACACTGCATGCGCTATTTAAATAATACAGGGAGTTGATGCATAAGCAAGCAGCCATATCAATCACCGTTGACACTGGACACCTGTAGCACATTTTCTATGGGTACTGGTTTATAAAAGCCAGGCTGCAAACTGGTCATGCCCAGCAGTGCAAAGGATAAGATGACAGTACTGGCATTGTTCAATAGTAAGCCCTGCTATAGTGACCCATCTGACGGTCAGGGTAGGTCCAAATGTTTGTGGACACCCCTTCTAATGAATGCTTTCAGCTACTTTAAATTGCACGCACAGCTTAGTCCCTGAAGAGAAGTACTGCCAATAGAATAGGACTCTTTTGCAAATAAACATCATGAAACTATTGGCACCATGCTGCCTAATGCCAGGCAAGGGCTAGTAGAGGGGTGTATATATATGATATCAAATGATTGTGGTGATCATTCAACATCCTGACCTCACTAATGCTTGTTGCTAAATGCAAATCAAAACTGGTGTCCTAATACTTTGATCCATACTTTACTTGCAGGATGGGGGCAGCGATCAAGGAGGAGCGTTGGGTCAATTTTTTATATAAACTTTATTCGTATAAACAGCAGCTTATTCAAGAAGGGCAGTAAAAGAGGAAAACAGGGTTAATTTACACAGAGAAGAGAAACAGTGCAAGTGTAATCAAGGTTCTTTCAGAAAAAAAAAAGAATAGAAGAAAGATGAATACAGACCACTTTGATTAAATCACGAGTATACGGTTTTACCCTGATGCAACTTCAACATTTTTCAGGACAATGGTTTTGGGGTTGATGCCCACGTTCTTAGTGGTGTTGTGAGTCTTGTAGATGCCGATCAGACGATCAGCCATCTCAAACATGTTGTTCCTCAGAGAAATAATGATAAATTGAGCATTCTTGGTTTGTTCCTGTTGAGAAAGATTGAAAGGTTGTCGTTTTGGGGGTTTAAAAGGCTTTTAAACAAATCAAATCCATAAAACAAATGTTTAGGCAAGCAGACCAAGTGTCCATTTAATTTAGACAACAGTGGTCTTTGCTAAAAACAAAAGCACTTGACCAGTATAACCATAATAATTCAGCTGATACCAGTGTGGTGGCAGTAAAATAGATTTAAAGCCATAGTTCAGATCTATTAAGGGGCAATATACACCGACCAGCCACTTCACTACAACCACCTCCTTGTTTCCACACTCACTGTCCATTCAATCAGCTTCACATCCCATATAGCAGCACTCTGTAGTTCTAGACCTCCAGACTGTATCCATCTGTTTCTCAGTTAGCCTCCGTTCACCCTGTTCTTCAATGGTCAGAACCCCACAGAGCAGACTGCAGTATTTGGGTGGTGGGTCATTCCCAGCACTGCAGTGACACTGAGACATGGTGGTGGTGGGTTTAGTGTGTATTCTGGTATGAGTGGATCAGACAGCAGTGCTGCTCGAGTGTCCTCTCTATTAGACATTCCTACCTAGTTGGTCCACCTTGTAGATGTTAAGTCAGAGACAGAAGCTGATCTCTATCTATATCGGACAACACATTTAGTGGCAGTGGTGGGTCAGCGGTTAGAGCTCTGGCCTATTAATGACAGGGTTGTGGGTTCCATATCCAGGCTCAGAGCAAGGCCCTTCACACTTTTTGCTCCCTGGGCGCCGCATTACTGTGTGCTACAATGCCATGTGTGTCCATCTCAGCTTCCTTTCACCCTGTTCTTCAATGCTCAGGTAGGTAGGTGGTATTTGGGTGGCTGACATGGTGGTGGAGCTCAGTCCTGTGAGGTCCTGAGCATTGAAAAGAGGCCAAGATGGACACAGATGGTACGTGTATCACAATGTAGGGATATAGATGAGCCGGTCTCTGACTTTACATCTACAAGGTGGACCAACTAAGTAGGAGTGTCTAATAGAGTGGACAGTGTTTAACCACTCCAGCTGCACTGCGGTCAGTGTCAGTGCTGAGAATGACTAATTCTACAGTCTGCTCAGATTGATGCTCTTATTCAGAGCGACTTACAGGGTTACTTAGGTGGGTCAATGTAGAGTTAGGCGTGTTAGTCTTGCCCGAGGACTTATTGGTGTAGCACAGCATAGTCACCCAGACTGGGAATCGAACCCTGGTCTCCCACGTGGTGTGGCAGCTCAGTTGCAGGTATACCAACCACTCTTACAAAACTCCACAGTGCTTCTAAATGGTGAGTGGAGCTGATCGTATGGACAAGGAGGTGGTTTTAATGAACTGGCCGGCTGGAATAACACTGAAGGTTCCCGTGCCAAGTGTTTTCATTTTAGAGGTGAATGTTTGGAACCAGTAAGTTGTTGTGCAGAGAGGTGCGAATAAAAGCACTCAGAATAACTCACATAAATGTAGCAGGCCACGATGGACACATTCTTGAAGTCCAGTGCAGCATCTATCTCGTCCATGAAGTAGAGAGGTGTGGGCTTGAAGTGATGCAGTGCAAAGACCAACGCCAAAGAGCTCAGAGTCTTCTCTCCTCCAGACAAGTTATAGATTTTCTTCCAGCTCTTCTTAGGAGGACGCACACTGATGACACAGAGGAACGTTCAGTTAATTTCCATGTCATACTCTTGAATAAGCCAAAAATAGTTTACAAAAAAATGAGTCATTCATAGTTATGGTCTTTTACGATCAGCATGTTTCAAAACTTCCAACACTGCTGACATGAGCAACAACTGCAGCTTGAAGGTTGAATAATCTTAAATACTTAAATTGCACTACTGGCGTCCCCACCTGAACATGATGCCCTCAGAAAATGGGTCCAGGCTGTCCACAAGCTCCAGCTCTGCATCACCCCCTAGTGTCAACATCTGGTAGTTCTCCTTCAGCTTGTTGGTGATTATATTAAAGCCAGCCATGAACTCGTTCAGTCTCTGCTTTCGCAGATCCTCACACCCTCGCTTGAAATTGTCTCTTTGGGCGGTGATCTCATCCAGTTCAGCTACTCTCTGCAGATACAGCTCCTCCTGTGTATTCCCACAAACAAAATACGATGGAGGATGATTAAGATACAACAAGTACAAAATACACAAATGGTCAAGATATAAATGATGAGTCAAGGAAACATCCATGTACCTTCTTTTTGAACTCTGCTATAGCTCCTAGGTTGGGCTTCATCTGGGCACAACGGTCTTCCAGCAGAGCAATCTCATTTTTAATGACATCTGGGTTCCTGATAGCTTCCAGATCCTCTGGGGTCAGCTTAGGCAGTTCCTCTGCTGGTTGATCATCAATAGAATGCAGTGCAAGCTTTGTGGACTGAAGAAGAAAGATCCAACAGTGACAATACAGTAATATTTTTGAAAAAAAAAAAAAAAAAAAAAAAAGTCTGAGAATAGACCCTTTTCACATTTCTAGGTTCTGTTGGAGTGTCCGGTCGAACCAGAACAAATGGCACAGTCCAACTGTAAGGCGTTTTGCTAAGGCGTCATACTAAGATCTAAATGGATCCAGGCAATTCAAAGCGTGGGCGATCCCAATTCTCATGTAAATGTTCATGTTCAAAAGTTCATGTTCATGCATCAGTCACTTTTCTGAGACTTCTTCGGGTTAAATCATGCTCAGAGGTGGTGCTGTTCCCTGATATTTCTCTAGGAATAACTTTCAAAAGATTATTTTAAAGCATCCACATGGCTTGGGAAAGCTGTTAACAGCCAGAATTAGGAGATTGTCCATGACTGTGCATTTCTACCATCTCCTGGTAAGTTAATCTGTTCATTCAGTATTACAGTGTAGGGCTGAATAATATTTGTTTGTTTTGATGCTGGTATATAGAGTTAGAATCCACCCATCCTAAATTTGTTCTGGTTTCTAAAAGATGCCAGATGGCTAATCTGATACCGAACTTCATGCTTGGATATTCAACTACACATACATTTAAAAATTGTTGAAAATGACATAACTTTACTCACTACTTTAAAAATATGAGGAATGTCCTTCTAAAGTCTTCAGAGTGTGAAAAGGTCCATTATATATGTAAGCTAAGGAGAAAGCCATCATTCCACACATGACTCACCTCTTTCTCCCAGTGCTTGCTCTTATTTTGGCACTCGGCAATGGCTGTGTCGATTTGCTCAACTTTTAGACGGATGTTTAATGAGTCTTTCTGCAGAGCATGCTCCTGTTCTTGAACAGCCTTGATCTCCTGCAGTACTCCACGATGCTGCTCCTGCACCTCAGGCAGCGCCTCCTACAAGTAAGGCAGACCACAAGCACGGTCAGTGGAGCTGTAGATTTTGTGTAGAGGAGTAAGAGTATTCATGGAAAAATATTATTAGCACTGTGTAGAAAGTGGCCAGCACTGAAGCGGAACGTTAGAACCCTTCAATAACCCCACTGATAAGATCTGTACCTCAGCCTCTTGGCAGGTCTTCATGATCTCTCCTGCTTGTTCCTCCAGTTTCTTCAACTGCTCCATAAGCTCCTCCATGAGCTTCTCATTCTCTGCAATCTCAGCCTCTAGACGTGCCACTATTTCCTCAGACTTCTTTAGATTACTGTGAGGATAAGGAGAGGAAGATTAAAATTAATTGGTTGAAAAACTCCTTTATTTCCATCAATTTCCAGTTCTTGCTCAATCAATTTATGCAAATTCAACTGGTGTCAGAAGAATGTTTGCACAGCCCCCACACTAGAATCTCATTATGATCTTTATGATAGTGCTTCCAACCCAGGAGTACCATCCTAAAAGATTTACTCACCGCCCAGCAGTCTTGATGGCCACTTGGGCTTTAGTGATGGCTGAGGAACATTCATCCAGTTCTTTGTTGACCTTATCCAGTTTGTCCTGCTGGGCCTTGAGCTTGTGGCTGTTGATGTCCACAATCAGAGTGTGAAGTCGCTTCACCTCTGCCTCAACCTTTCCAGCCTTGTTGGAGGCAGCCTCAAAGTCTTAAGGGAGACAAAACAGGGTTTCATTTGTTAGTTTGTTAAACAGTGCAGTCATCAAACTTCGCAATATTTCCCGCTTCAGCATTTTCCACCTGTTCGGCAGCACAGTTTGCTGATTTAACAACTGCTCGGACACAACTACTAAACCTGGCAGTTAACAAGCAAGTTGAATCAGGTGTGCTTGAGCAGGAAAACCACAAAACCGTGAAGGAATCTGGCCCTCTAGGACTGAAGTTCCCCACCCCTGGTCTAACTCATCCAGATGAATTCAGTGAGCATCAGCAGACAGAAATGTTAACTTCTGGAGCTGTGGTCTTCCCATGTTTCATTAGGAAAGATTTGAGAGAATTTCTTAATTCTGATTTATAAACTGCCTAAAAAAATAAAATATAAAATTGTACAAGCACATACAATCAAATTTGTAGTAATCGTCCTACTTTTCTTGAAGGCATCCAGGCTCTTCTCCAATTGTTTTTGCTTAGCCTTGTCTGGAGCAGCAGCAATAACATTTGCTTCCAACTCCTTCATCTGAGACTTCATGAGGACCTCTTGCTCTTCAAGACTCTATTATGTGGGAAAAAAATGGTTAAAACATTATTAAGAGTGACAAATTTCTTATGAGCATTATTTCAGGGCTATACTACACATTCTAACACACTGTACAGACTTGCACAAGAGATGCCACCATTTTCCATAAAAGTGCAGAGAGAACACAGCAATTCTTTCCTTTTAAACCTGTCAGGGCATTCAGAGGGCCTTTTGAGGCATGTATTTTGGCTGACCTGAATGCTGGCTGTGTATTTCTCCAATGTGTTCTTCATGTCTCTGAGCTCCCGTCTTTGTTTGTGCACCTTCTCCTCAAGCTGCTGTTTCCTTTGCTGCCAGCCCTGCAGCTGCACCACCTTCTCATTCAGTGAACTCTCCATACGGTCCAGCTACACAAACACACAGAGTCAGATACACGATGGATCCAAAGACTGGACTAATGTGGAACAGATGGAAGTAGGTTTGTGATCTCACCTGTTCCTGTGTTACTTCAGTGCCAATAGAAGAGCCCATTCTGCCTTTCATTACACGTCCTCCTCCTCCAGTCATGGTGCCTGTAAGACAGGAAAAATGGAAGTTTTAAAAGAAGGGAAAACGGTGTCTTCTGTGACACAATCATGCTTCAATCCAATGAAGAGCATCTTACCAGCCTGTTCAATGATCTGTCCCTGCAAGGTAACCACTCTCCAGCGTTTATCTTTCTGGAAGGCCACTCTAGTTGCTTGCTCCAGATCTTTAGCCACCAGTGTGTCTCTCAGGGCAAAGTAGAATGCGGGCCTGATGGATTCATCATTTAGCTTCACCATGTCGAACAACCGGGGAATGTTCTCTGGAGTGGAAATGGCACCCATGTTTTTTTCCCAAACTTTCATCTACAAGCAGAAGGAAACAAGATTGAGTCTGTTGTTCAAGACATTTGGGATGGATAGATGCCTAATAAATCCAATAAAATAAAAAAAGCCATCACAGAACTTTTTATTCACACCTTATCAAGACCAATAAAAGTAGCCACTCCAATATTCTGGGACTTTAGGAAAGTGACACATTTCTGGGCTGTGTCGATGGTGTCCACCAAGATGTTATCCAGCGAGCCACAGCTTGAAGAAATGGCAACATCATACTTCTCATCAATGGCCCCCAAGTCACCCTGAAGTGAAATCATTCAAATCCCAATTTACAATCAATCAAAAGCCAATCACATTTTAAGCAAAGATGATATGCATTTGTAATGCATTATTTTATAATAATATTCACATTATCAACTTACCAGGCGTCCAAGGATGCCAGGGATCTTGCCACTCCGTTTTTGCTGCATGAGGGCATCCAGCACTTTACCTCTGCTGCGGTTGGAGGACAGAAAGCTCTTTGCCTCCTCAACCTTCTGCCTCAGGTCACTGACCACTCCCCTTGCCTGCCCATCCTGCTCGGAGATCTGTTCCAGCTCGCTTTCATCCTACACACAAAGATTTGTTTATCATCATTTTTAGATATTATATTTAACGTAAAGTTGGGCAATATTTGATCATTTTGTGATCCATTTTATTATGAGAATGGAGGAGACTGTTAGTGTTTAATAAACACTGATCAGCTGCATGTTTCATTACTAACAGTGTAATTAGACTGGGTTCATTAGATGAAGAGCAGCAGATGTTTAATAAAAACCCCTCTATTCAGAACGGGAGAGGATCTGAATAGCAGTTTATGAGAATTTGTCACTACTGATGTTTTTAGTCTGTGATTACATGTATTATAAATATTGTGTATCGCAGGGAGAAAAAATAAATCTTTCAATATTGTGATATAGTATTTATACCATATCGCCCAGCCCTAATTTAACATACACAAATACATTTGCGGTATCCTCATCTGAAAGCAGGCCTAGAATTCAGAGTTTTTTTGCACCGCTCTTCAGTTAGTATCTCTAAACAAACAAGACAAACACCTCTAAGCAGACTAACCTTCTTGAGCTCCTGCTCACACTTTGGTATCTTGACCTGCAGATCTTTGATGGCAGCTCTTCTTTCACGGAGTGTGTCAGCGGTGCTCTGCAGGGTCTCTTTAGCTTGGTTGAGCTGTGAAACTGCAGTGTTGTGCTGGCTCAGGTAGATGTCCAACTCTGACTGAGCTACATCCATCTGTGAGCGCGTCTCATTCACTGCCTTACTGAGCTCCAGAAGCTCCTTCTCTTTTTGCTGCAGAGAAAAGGAAAAGGCTGAACACTTCCCGCCATACACTCAGCACTGCTGCCCAACAAAGACTTAAGGGAAATATTGACGTCATAATCTATTATCTCCATTTTTGATGTTTCACTTTGACAATTTAAATGACATTTCTTTACACAGTCAAAAAAATTTCATAATGAATGGACCAGCAGCAACAACAGCAGTAACACAGGTGGGATAATGTAATTAATACTGGTGCCACAGGACAGCAGTATCTCCACATTGGTTCAGCTAAAACAAAAGCAAGCTTGAGCTTAGGTAGACAAGAGAAGTAGTCTTCTGTTAGACCCTAGTCAGAGTTTCAACACAGTCGTTCTGTAAAAGGTTGTCAGTCGGACAGTCAAGCGGAAAAGGAGGACCTATACAACACTATACGTGCTTGTAATGTCGCAGCGTCACGTAAGCAAGAGTGAACAAAACTAGGCATCTGGGTGCATCCTATCAGAGAGAAAAAGTGGGAACAGCTATATTCACTTTAGGGTTAAACTCAAACTTATCCTAAGTTCAAAAGCTGTCCAGGCACAGGGAAATAAATTTAGGCATCGATAACCACTTATTAAACACACATCACCGTAACGGTCTTCTGGCCAAGTAGCATTGGATGCACTCATTAAAGTATCATGTACTGTAGCGTGGCAAACCTCTTTCTCAAGCTGCAGGCCGCTGGTCTCCTCCTTCAGACTCTCCATCACCTGGGCCAGGGCCTCTTCTTCCTTCACCTTCTGCTTCTCCAACTTTTCCTTCTGGGCAGAGGCCTCCATAATGATTTTCTCACTGCTGGCAGGGACATTTCTGACCTCTTCCAACTAAAAAAAAACAAACAAAAAAAAAAAACATGAAAGATCCAGTTTACATTTGATTAACACTAATGATGTACAAAGAGGAAAGCACCAACTTTCTTCAACTGTAAACTGTGTTTATGAGGGCAAGTGAGGCCTTTCCATCTACAAGTTCACAATGTTATATACATTGTGAACGGAGGGGAGGTGGATTTGTGGCCTGTTATCCTAAGGGCATTTGACTGCATTTGAATGTCCCCAGGCACCCTGCTCCAGTCAGTATAGAAAGGTCACTGAAACTTGTGGAGACGATACTGTATGGCTTGTAGACCTAAATGATGCAGTGGTGAGACAACGGAGACTGCCATTTGTGACAGCTACCACCACCACCTTGTTACAAAAGGGAGGGAAAACCAAACAGTTGTTCTCACCCCCCCCCCCCAAAAAAAAGCAGCAAAAAAAAAAGTACTGTCTGATGCTGCTTCTCTCAGATCATAGGTGCCAGACAGCTGTGTAAACCCAGGTTTCCTGCTGTACCATCCATGGCAATGGGTGGGTGGAAGGGGTGGGGGACTAGCAGGGCCTTTAATATAGGGTTAATTTGCGGGTGAAAAGGGAAACTGGCTGCTGTGATTGTTAAACAAAGCTATACTTTACAGGCATGCTACAGAACACTGCACCCCAGAGAGCTGGACTGCCCTGCCCTGATGACCCCCCCCCCCTCTCTCTCTTTCCCCCAAATCTCACATCCATTTATTACAGTCAGATTATTTTGGCTTATGAAGGCCAACGCAAGAGGAAAGAGAGTGAGCAAGACCCATTCAAACAAGTTGAACATAAGCCAAGAAAACCTTTAAGGGTTTGAGAAAGTGAGTTTAGTGCTGTAAGCCTGTGTAATCTCCCTGAAGTGGCATATCACAAACTGAAAAGCATAGAAAACAACAGATTGCCCGTAGTTATAAACACGTTCATTTTGTACCATACGTTTAAGTAGAGGCACCTCCTAGGAGTAATTACAGGCAAGTTACCCTAAGGCAACTTATATTAAGGACAAATATTAAGGTTATTATTACCACCTAAAACATGAGTAACTGTTGCCCCAAATGGCATGTAGGCCATGTTTTATAAAATCAATACACTTGTTTGACCGTGATGCTGGTTCATGTCTGTTGTAATGTAATGTAATGTTCTAGAAAAGCATATTCCTATGGTTCTTGTTCTGGTTTGACTTGAGAAAAAAGATCATCATATAACTTTGACAGGTAAATGGTGCTTAAATGGTCTTAAAACACAGCATCATTATTTATTAATACAGCCAGAGACCAGTCTCATGAGGACTTTAAACCTTACTGGTTAACAAACCTTCACCATCAACTAGCAAACTGCCACATATACAGTATCTTGGATACTTAAAATGTACCTAAAAGTTAATATATACTAGACCATTCAGCAGAAAAACTGCACATTTAAGTATTCCACTGAGAAATACACTATAATGGACAAGAGTACTGAATTATACTCAATTCAGGCCACAACTGGTTAAATGCATGCCCACAGCCATGCAGTCTGCCTCAACACACATTAGTAAAAGGATGGGTGGTTCCAAAAAGCTTACTGAATTCCAGCATGGTTCTGTAATAGGAGCCACTGCTGCAACAACAACCATCAACTGTTTTATTGAACAGTGGAAGCGTTTAGGAGGAACCAGCTCAGCCACCAAGTGTCAGACCACGTAAAGTTACAGAGCGGGGTCAGGGCCGAGTGCTGAGCTCAGAGCAGAGTGCAGAAAAGTCTCCAACTGACTCCATAACTGCAGAGTTTCAGACCTGCTGCTGGTAGAGCTGCAAAGGGAGACCAGCTCCATATCTGCTAGTTTCTAGAAAGGATTTATTAATCGAGACACATGTAGTTTACAGGATGAAGCATCAACACACCTTCTCTTTGTCCTTCTGTAGCTGTTTTTGAAGTTTCTTGGTTTTGTTCTTGGTGTGTTTGAGCTTCTCGCGCACCTCTACATCCTGGAGGTCCAGCTGGGTGAACTTCTCCTTCTGGTTCTCAATGAACTTAGTCAGCTTGCCCAATTTCCTGGAGAGACAACACAACACTCCACTGAGCTGAGAAACCCGAGCTCTGAATGTCCCTAAATTGCCATTTCAGTGAAAGAGGAGGGTGGGGTAATGAGTGTACAGGACAGGCAGTTCAACTCCTGCTCCTTTTAGCTGTGGTAATACAAAAGAAACAATACTGAGAGGGGGACAATGGGAGCCAACTGATATACCAACTAAATATTTTGAGATGGATTGTGCAAGCCACCCCCCCCCCACCACCATCACCATGCATCTCACTCACAGACAAAAATAATAATAATAAAAAAAATGAAATAACCCCAACCCTGAAAGCCCAAATGAGTCAGGCCCTCATTCTTACTTCTCCACATTCTTCAGGGCCTCGTTCTTCCCCTTCATTTCCTCTGTGAGCTGGTTGCTTTTTTCAGTCAGTCCCTTGGTGTCCTCCTGGATCTGCTGTTTCTCTGCTTCCTTTTCAGCCACACGCTGCTGCAAATCATGCCTGACAAAACCAACACATGCATTTAAAAACAAACAGTGGAGACAACCTTGTACAGACAAGGAGGTTGAGAGGAGCTTTACCACAAAATACACAATCATTGTTCAATCATCATCTTAATTGGTTACATCACATCCTAACAACTAGTTAAGGAACTACTAGCACTAGAATTTGTATGCAGAAAGGACTGAAGTCAGTGCGTTGCCTAGACTTCTGTAGACTACGCATTCACTATGTGGAGGAAAGGACAGGGGGAAGGAAAAAAGGGCAGTTAAGATAAGAGCCCTGCATGAGGACGATGGACCTCACTGCTGCACAGACCTACACATAAATTACCAGCTTCTGATCCAAATTAAAAAGTGGCAAAATTAAAACTAAATAAGTAGCATTTATTTATTGTGCTTTGACAAAAATGCAAGCATTTGGAGATATCAGCCTAATGGCAAGGGATGCTAAAATTATTCCAAATGTAATTAAAAATAAAGGTTTAAATAATAATATAATAAAGGTTTTACTTTTACACTCCTGCTTTTGGCACGCTCATTGGATATGGCACTCGTCAATTACAGAGCCAACAGCCAATCATTCAACCAACTGGACGGACGAGGGAAGATACATGCTCGGTCTTAGCATGAGCAAGCCTGTTCTCTGTTTGACCCCTAATAGTCCTAGGACCTACATCAAAATTGTTTAGGACCTCAAACAGCCTGTGGGTGGGCCTGTGCAGTAATACAGACAACACCATAAATATTTACTATTCCTCAAACACAGAATCCACCTCTAAAACCATATTACAACTAAATTAAATAGATCTGAACCTTTTAGTTTTAATGCCTATGCATTCTTGCACGGCCATCTGTCATTCAAAGCTACAGGACGGAGCCTCAGATTTAACATATTAAGAACTTTAAATGTGGATCTTTTAATGCTCCGAATGCACAGATGTTGTTAAAAGAATCACCCAAAATATGTCCACTTCAATTCTAGGCCATATCAAGGCATTTTCATGGCATAAGCTCTACAGTCTGTGACTGTAGCAATGCGCTCCAAGAGGATATGGCATGTGCATGTGCCGTCAGGCCTGCTGATGGATGGCTTTGCTCTCAGGTGGAACCTGACACCGCTTACAATCTGAAACCCAAGTCCAGAAAAAGTGAATCATGGCAGAGTCTGTTAAATCAATCTAATATATAATGCTTCAAAAGCTTACTAAAGCTCTGTGAGGGACAAATTAACACCAGTTGCTTGTACAACAGCATTCAGACTGCCTCCCTATTATCATATGGAGCGTCTGGGACTTTCATTCATATCAATTGTGCCATTATTGTACTCTTGGCTTGCACGAGAGCAGCTTGCCACGCATTCAAGAGCACGTAAAAGCTTTAAAACCTAATATTAACCAGTGCTATGGGCCATTAAAATGTTATGTGTTGTCCATCTGGCCGTTTATAACTAAACCTTGTTTTGGGGACATACACACACACACACACACACACACACTCGGTCCCCATTAGCGGTGATAGATATATAAAAACCCACCTTTTGGAGCTCATTAAAGCATTTTTAAAAGCAAATGCCGACTAAAGGTTTCCAAAGGGCATAAAACAAAGCAAAAACCAAAAAACACCACCTCACACCAATTTTAGTAATGGAAATTTCACTGTAAATATTCTCCAAATGTTATGATCATAATTTACAATTTATTCAACAGCCTACTGATGTAATGTCACTATGACTACACATTATACATAAGATACTATTACCATTTATTATTTCCATTATTACTACTACTAAAAACAATTGCAAATTACATTGTCCTTATTGCAAAACAGCTTGCTTAATAATGTGACATGATTTAATTGCAATAAAAATACTCCTCTAGACGGTGATTGGTAAAGTTTTCTTACACAACAAATAAATACATCAAACCATAAGCTCATATTTATACAGATTTGTTCTGCCCCCGTTTCTTCCAGTCCAGTAAGAGAACACCGGATATAAGGGGTAAACTAATCAGTCTGATGTTTTAGCACCAGGTTTGGGCAAAACTGCTCACCCCTGTGGGCAGTCAAGATGGAAAACCATAAAGGTCAAAAACATTAAGACAACTAAGGAGTCAAACGATCATGGAAATTCAAGATTTTAACTCCAACCACAGAATATTTTAGCCTACATCATGACTATCCTGTCAAAGGTTTAACTTCACCCTCATGTTGCGCTAGAAAGTGTGTTGGCAGGAAGTTCTATTTAAAGCTATATGATATTATTTTAAGAGTGTAATGGGAGTAATTTCATGGTCTTACACATAGAACTGGCAGAGTTGGCTCCTCTTCTTGAACATGTCATTCTCCAAAGTGAGAAACTCGACCGCTTTGTTCTTCTCACCCTCCAGGGCATTCTTCTCCTTCTCCACCAACTTTACACGATTCAGCTGCAAATGCAAGAGCAAGGGAGACTGCTGAATAGGCCATTCACGTTTAAATTAATCCATTTAGGTTAATCAATAAAATTCAATTTAACTGATTAATATTAGTCTTGCTGCTAAACTTAAGTCCACACATCTCACAGCCAACATATTTAAACAGGAGACCTAAACGTTTTAAAAGCAGTGCGATTAGGACCTTTGGCCAACAACAAAATTAAGGTTTAGAGATATAAAAGAAAATAAACATGATCAAGTTACTTAAAGTTTCAGCTCACCATTGTAAAGCAAGTGTAAGGTAATAAACTAAACACTAATAAACAATTTGAACAGTATTGCAGATTTCACTTATTTTTGCCATTCTGAATTCCAGCATTTCTTCCCTTAAAATCACCTTATGCATGATCCATCTACATGACAGCCTTTCTGTGCCGTGTTCAAGTTTATATGATAAACATAATTTGCTGAGCTAAGCAAGCAGCAAGGTCTGCTTATCCACCAAACAGACCTCACAGCACTACTCCCACTGCCTGCAAACCAAAAATGCTAGCAGCTCTGGATCATTATAATTAAAATAATTAAATACATAAATCTCACCATCACTCAGTTTCTTTATTGCTGAATGTTTTGCAATTGTTATTGGCAAGCCAGAAAATAGACAAAAAGGGGAGTCCTTGTTGGCAAAACTAAAAGACTGCATGAACAGTGTCATGAGTTCCAAAGCCCTTCAGTTAAACGTGGTAATGCAAAAAATAAATCAAATAAATAAAGAACGAAAAAAGGTTGGTGATTTGAGCCCTGTGGTCCCTTGCTTTCATGCTTGATCTTGTAAAAAGCTGACATGTAAGGAGGGAAAGACACCCCTGAACTGAGAACTTTAGCCAACATAAATAAGGCAAGACAGCACTGTCAGCAAAACTTAGAAAAGACTGTATACACAACATAATCACATAAATCAAACAATGCAACTGAATAAATGCTCTTGGGCCCAAAATAAACAAAGAAAACCTCAAAATAGTACATTCTGTACAGGGATTTAGGAGCCTTAAATTTTCAAACAAATTTCCTAACCCCCCCCCCCCCAAAAACAAACAAACAAACAAACAAAACAAAACAAAAAAAACCTTAAACCTTACCTACAAACCATCTCACCTTTATACGCAGACAACATGTGGGACTCAAAATCTAATGCTTAACTGGAGATAATGGGATTCAAAACAAATCCAGAAAAGTCACTAAGCAAAAAGTACCTCTTTGGATGTGCTGAAGTAAATTAAATGCAGCCTTAGTATTTCCATTTCAAATCCCACAAGGCAATGTGTCCAATATCATTATTCTATATATAAAATATTATATGACTGCTCCACTAAGAAGTAGAAACATTGCAACAAAAGGTAGCAGCATGACAACTATTTTATCATCTCAAAGAACAAACCAGTGCAGTTTGCATCAGTGAAATTCTATAAAGACTGCAACTTTTACTTAATAAAAAAAATGTATATGTACATATTTAAAAAATACAAATATGTACTGTATATGTACACAATTCTTTTAAAATATATATATATTAAAAATAGGTTAGATATACATTTACTGTGTTTTTGGTGTTACAAAAATATTTATATTTTAACCTTCTAATTTCCATCATACTGTATCATATTGCCATTTATCTTGTTTATAATGCATTTCTTTTATGCACATCACATTATTATTATTTATTTTTATTATTTTTTTATAATGCCGAGCCCTACACTCGAATTATAATACGTTTTAGATTGTACTATACACTTGTGCAAAATTATACCACCTGTTGCCACATGACACTTTAACAAGATGTAAAGAACAAAATGGTAAAGTGATAAATTGCTAATGCTTTTATTAAGCATGCAAATAAACTTCACAGCAGAGGTAATGGCAGGTGTTTAAGCTCACCTTTTCGCCTCTCTGTTCATTGAGTAACTCCACTCGTCTGCACAAAGTGTTGATGGGCTCTTTGAGTCGGCAGGAGCCAATTATGTCCTCAAGGTATTCCAGCATACCTTCGTCATGCTCTGTCTGGCCTTTGGGCTTCATCATAGCAATCTGCTCCACTTCCCCCTGATGAAGACAGACACACAAACAGAATAACACCACAATCCACACATACATATTAGCAATAGTTTAACAGCATTACAGATTCATCATAAACATTAATACAGCATTAACAACAATTATAAATATTTACATGTTAGCATAAACTGGATGAAGAAGAAAAGTGGATGCATGGGAGGGGGGGGGGGGGGGGGGGGGGATACCCTGCTATATTTTAACTGTGCCTTCTAATTCATTTAATTAGTAGTTTGATCTTTATTTCCCCTGCCATGCACACTCCATTTTTTGTTTGGACATAAATACTCATCTATACCCCCCCGCCCCCCCAAAAAACCAAAACAACTTATGAGATGCATAATTTATAGGGTTTATGTAAACTTGTAAATCAGAATTCTACTGCAACATATATGCTCCACTCAAATATGACACTTTTAATAACAAAACAAATCAATGTTTGCTTTGCAAAGAGTGTAAATGCAGAAAGCAGGTAGAAAATGAAAGAGCAATAAACATAAGAAGGCAAATATCCAGAACAGTGATTAAATAACTGAAGCAAACTGTTGAAACACAATATAAATTATATATAATAAAAATATTATACATGTATTAAAGTCTATTTATTTATTTTATGTTTTTACAAGAACAGAAATACTACCATAAGGGACAATAAAAAGTCATGAAGTCAACTATCATGTTTACACCTACATAGAACCCTGACAAAACATTAAAAATGTAGTTTCTAAAATGCATGTCCAATTATGAATAATACAAATTAAGCCATCCCAGTGTTTAAAAAGTACAAAATCCTAATATTAAATTAGGAGAGTCACATACATTAATTGTATAGTATGAGAAGACTATAACTTGTCTACAGGCTTGCAAGCCTACTGAGCGCTATACTACAACAATAATAATTTTTAAAACTAGCTCAAGAGAAGTGAACACATTTAATTTCAATGATGCTCCCTAATTATAGCTTTAATTCCTTAACATTAAAACTGAATAAAAAAAAAATTCAACATGGATAAAAAAAAAACAAAAAAAAAAGACAAATAAAAGTTGTATAAACAACTTAAGTGAAAAAAATAATACTGAAAGATGTAAATATTTAAAATAAATGAAGATGCTGGACCCTGCCTCACTGAAGCAGCACAAGTAATATTGGGGTTAGACTTTATTTTCTCACACACCAATATTTACGTGCTGCTAAAGTGGGGAAGGCATAGCAGAGATGTTGAACCCTGACCTTTTTTGACAGCTCAGATGACTTTCCAAAGACCTTTTCCTAAAGTCCGGTGTGGCTCCGATTATGCTATCCCTTGAAAACTCTAAAGCAGCAAATTATGGTTTGCACCTTTTCCACAATGTTGAAAACCATGATGCGCTGCTATAGAAGTTTAAGGACTGGCATCAGGGGTCCATTTGTTTTGCTGGGTAGCATTCCCATTTAAATAAGAATTTCCTGACCTAATTTTCAGCACACGGCTTTGTACATGTTTATTTATGCAAAGAACAAGAACAGCTAGTAGAAATGATGAAATGGGTTAAATAAAGTCCAGTAACTTCTTGGTAAAAAGGGGAAAAAAAGAAAAAAAAAGAAAAAAAAAAAATTTGTTACCTGGAGAATAAGAAATCTGTTGTGGTCAAGGTCAATGCCATGGCTGCGGAGCAATGTTCCAACGTCTTTAAAAGTGGCCTTTTTGCCATTGATGTGGTAGGCTGAGGAATTATCTTTACCGGCAGTTCTTGAAACATAGAACTCGCTGTTAGGGATGACATCGTAGTCATCTCCTTCCTGAAAGGGGGGGGAGGGGCACAAACAAACCAACTTAGCTTCTCAGTACACACACACACACACACACACACACACACACACACACTAAAAAAAGGTAAAGGCACTGTCTATACACTCCATTAAAATACACTACACAGCAGTTGGTTCTAGATACAACATGCTGAAGTTACGTTAAAAAACAATTCTGGCACTTAAAAAAAATCTAAAAATAATATTATAATAAAATACACTAGATGGGTCTAAATAAATAACGTAGCACAGTGTGTGAAATTTACAGCAGTGTACAAATATGTACACCAACACCACAGCTACAATGCATACAGACTTGGAGTACCATTCCTCCAGTTATGCTGCCCTACACTGATGTTTCTGCATCCACAATTATAGGCTATAAAATAAATTAGCTCCTTACAAAGGATAAATCTCTTCCAAAATAAATGTGTATACAAAGAGAGAGAGAGGTTATATAAGAAGTTATAGACGTAAATAAACAAGGACCAAAAAAAAACCAAAAAAAAAAAAAAAAAACCCAAACAAAAAACAAAAAACTGACTGAACATTTATGAAAACTATTTATACAACCAACCTGTGCATCTAAGCCAATTATAATTATAAAATTATAATGCAGTATTTAAATTAAAGTAATTAAATTACCAGTTGCATACAAATGTGATAAGATACTTTTGGTTCTGACAAAATAAAAATACAAAAAAAAACCAAACACACCACACATCCAAGAGTAATAAATGAATATAAAGTCACATAGGGGGTAAAAAAACATTTCAATGATCACTAAAGAATTATACTAAAAGGCATATTCATATAAAACACCTCGTGGTTTTAAATAAATAAAATAAGAATGTATTAATTTAATCAAATAAAATATAAGTCTTATCCAACTTCCAGCTTTTCACTGAAATTACACTACACATGAAAAAACAATCCACAAATGAACAAATCATAACATAGCATGCACATATTCTATTGTACCTACATTTATAAGTGGTTCCATGACTACAGTAATGTGTGTTAATAAATATGTATTACTTTACCTTATCAATAATCTTCTGAAAGTGCACCTCTACAGTGCAGCTCTGGATGTCCTTGTGTCCATCAGAACTGTGAATGAGCACTGACAGCTTTTTGGATCTGATTTTTTGAGCTCTGTATCCAAATACAAAGAGCATGGAGTCTATCACGTTGG
This sequence comes from Salminus brasiliensis, assembly GCF_030463535.1. NCBI lineage: Eukaryota > Metazoa > Chordata > Actinopteri > Characiformes > Bryconidae > Salminus > Salminus brasiliensis. Next base: position 30,807,907 of record NC_132900.1, read on the forward strand.
ATTTCCCACTGCCATTTGGACCAATGATACAGGAAAAGCGCTGCAAGGTGACGAATGGGGAACGGGGTTAAAGTCACATCTAAATTCTGCACAGCAGGCATGAACACAGTTCTGTCCTAATTCTGAAACAGCATGTGGATTTTACTTTAAATCAACCAGTTATGTGCAAACACTGGTTAACAGCTAGCACAACCAACAAACCGTAGTATACGTAAATCTGAAGAGAAAAAAACCCACACATGCTAGGACAGACATAAAAAAATGGAGAAGAGAAAAACAAGTACTACAAGTACACTCTATAATTCAGGGTGTGAGCTGTGAGTGACTAAACACAAACCTCAGCCAAAATCAGCCTAATCATACACCTATTCCAATTGTCTATAAGTACTAAGTGTATTTACTATGTAATAAAGCTATTGCTATTACACAGAGATGTCACTTTTGAGGACACAATATCCAACTGCACAAAAAAATTATTATTATTTTTTTTTTAAGAGAACCTGCAAACACTAAGCAGTGTATAGTGATTACAGTGTAGTATATCATATGTATAGTAACTAACAGCTGAATGGAGGTCAAGCCTTCTCTTATTTTGGAAAAGTATTTTTCAATGTTATATTTTTTCCAAATCTGACCATTTTAAATAAACTAAAAAAAAAAAAATGCAGCAACCATGTCACTGTTTGCCAAAGTATAATGTTCAATTCAACCAATAAAATCAACCCAATCAAAAATTGTCTTAAATTAAAATACCGCTATATTTTTGACACATCACCCGCTACTATTCCTAGCCAACAGAACACTTTTCACACAACAATCCAAGATCGACTAACTTTATTAAAAAAACGTCCTAAGTAACATTTCCAAAAGTAAAAGTTACAAACACTGATTTGTAATCACACTGATATTATTAATCAATACATCATTAATAAATGTATATCTTCTTAATTCAATTAAACTTCTTGAAACATAGAAAACACATTTTCTGAATTTCACTAATAATAATAATAAAGTTTAAATGATGAACTTCCACCACTTTTTGAAAGACTGCCTAACAAATGTGAAGTCCTTATTCGATTATGAGAATAAACTGATCAACTTTAAAATAAAATAATATTTATATTTTTATGAAGTTCTATTAACCAAAAATTGTTAAGACGGGTTCCTACAACCATTTGTCCGACTTAACAGGACCAGGATAAACCGACAATCCACCAACTTCTCCAACCAACCAGGTAAAGCAAGGTCTCTTCTCTTACCTTGTGGAAAGGGCCCAGGATCTGCTCTCCAGCATACGATTTAAAGTTTCGATTCACGATGTGAGTGATCATCAGACGAGGAGCGCCTGGTTCATTGGTCATCGCTGGGGGCGGGGGTGGAGGGATGCTACCGAGGATCTCCTCCAAACTTCGATTATCCACCACTGCCTCGGCAGACTCCCCGGGAGCCGCATCTGGAGAACAAAAAGAGGAGGAGGAGGAGGAGGACGACGAGGGGGAGAAGAAAAAGTTCAACTTTTATTCCAGAAAGTCATTCATTTCAGGTGGGGCTATTAAAGAGGTGGGTGGGTAGTCTGATCGAGGGAGGAAAGAAAGAAAGAATGAAAGAAAAAACAAAAACAAACAAAAACATCCCATAAAAGCTCGGAGCTCAGAGAAGAACAAAGACCGGGTGGGACTGGGCGCAAACTTCAGCTCAGTTCCTAAACTACCATCCACCCTGAGTAAGGACCAGGTCATATATATTAAGCACAGCTCCTACACTTCAGCACGGTGACGGTAAAAAGCTGAAACTGTCGTTAGCAACAGTAGGAGACTATGGGCATCTCTGGACGATCAGAACATAAACAAGCTCACTGAAGCTCACTTGAAGCTGGTATTCTGGAAAGCTACAGCCAATATCACACAGTTTGACCCACATCGCTTATGTGACTTATCCATTAAAACAAAACGGTGAAGTTAGCACTGACATTTCCTACCCCACCCGGACAAAAGCCATGCAAATCAAGGAGCTAGCCCCAACTCACGGAGGCAAGTTCACGGAGGGGGACAGCAGCAGTGCTAGCTGACGCTTAGTCAAGTTATTAAAAATCCGTCCCAACAACAACAACACTGGCAGCCCTGTCCTCTTCACTTCAACCCTAAGCGCCTTTCCCAGCTAAAATACACAGCATAAGACTATTACAATAATATATATACACATATATACATATGAGATATAACTTTAAGTTAAACTTGGCGATAAAAACAAACACGCCTCCAAAAGTAAGACATGCTGGGTAAAGCTAGCTGGACAGCTATCTAATCTGACCGGCTGGTGCCAAGGAGCTAAAAGTGAAGCAGCAGCTCCTCCGTCTGCCATCCTTTGTCTCTTACCCTCAGTGAGAGCTGGTGCTGGGGCTGGCTCTGGTCCTGGGTCGCCCGAGCGAGTTTGCTTAGGGGGGACTGGCTGCATCTCCTCGTCCGAGTCCTCCTGCGACCCTTTCCCTCGTGCCTTCGCAGCAGTGGAGCTCTTTGTCGTTTTTGCTGGCATGATTGAACTCTGAAGGGGAAAGTGTTTGGACAGGGGTCAACTCGGCCTGACTCGACTTGACTTGGTCCAGCTTGTCATCATCATCATCATCATCATCATAACCACCATCATGATCTTGATAGTCACCATTATCCTTCTTCATCTCCTCTCCAAATGTTAAAATAATAAATAAACAAAGCAAATAGAGACACGTTTCTACCCCCCTCGAAAGCATCCACGGGGTACAGCTCGCGATGCATTAACTCGACTACTTCCAGCAGCACGAGCAGCAGAGACTTGGCTGGACTTGTCCTGCCTTTGTTGTCAGTGGTTGGCAAGCCTGCCTTCCTAACGCTGCTGCTGCTGCTGCTGCTGCTGTAGTAGTAGTAGTAGTAGTAGTAGTAGTAATCGTAGTAGTCCACAGAACAAAGAACACCGTTTAATGCGAAATTAAGCATGACATGAACATCCACCGTGTTCTGCAGCAAGGCTAACGACTTTACTTCAGCTTAAATATGTAAAAATAACAAAAGGCTGCTTTAAAAAGTCGCCTCCCCACCCAAACCCGCGGTGGCCAGCCAGCCAGTCAGCTACCAAACACCAAAGTTTCGCTGCTCGCTCGCTCTCTCTCTCTCTCACACACTCACACACACACACACACACACACACTCTCACACACACCGTCAGGAGCTGCCACAGCACGACTACGACGAAGGGGGGGGGGATGGTGACGCTCCTCTCTGTCAACAACGAGAACTACGAGACGCAAAAGGGGCGAGCTGATGCTGCCAAACCTCCAGCTGACAACACTTGCCATGTTTCCGCCTCGACAGCCCCTGAAACCCGCCCTGAGAACACTTACACCGGCTATTGGACGCTTTGTTGACCGAGCGGGGACAACCTGTGTACGGACTAACCGAGCCCCACTATCTGGACAAAAGTATCGGGACACCTGCTTACTTGAATCAGTCTTCTAAAGTCAAGCTGCTTTTGTTGGAGGATCTGTCTCCACTGCTTAGGGTGGAGGGGAGAGAGCATTGCTGTGGGGATTTGATTGCTTTCAGTCAGAATAATTGATTGATTGATTGATTGATTGAACACCACCCACTTCATCTCAACCTCAACACTCACAACTACCATAACCATCATTCCCAGGCTTAATGCTGGGGGGCTTTATAGCCAGCCAGCCAGCCAGCCAGCCAGCCCTCTGCTAGCCCACGCCTGACACTAACAGGCTCATGTTTATCCTACTGAGTCCTACTGAATTGGCAGTCCTAGACCAGCTGTGTGTGTGTATGTATCTCTATGTGTGTTGCCAATAATAAAAAAAATAGCTGAAGGTATTCATCTAAAGGGGTGTCCACAAACATTTGGACACACTGAAGTTATCTATCTAGGACAGACCTAAACATGAGTTTAGCAGCTATTAAACTAAACAAAGCTGGAAATAAGAGGAGAAGAGATCACATCAATCTGGGGTGAACTCGTACTTTATACTTTTATATATATATATTTGCTTTATAGGGAAATATCAGGTTAAATTGTGGCTGCGTTCAATCGCTAAGCGCTTAAATACGCAGCGATCTGATGTCTGTAGCTAGTAACTAGCTGGAGATATCTATCTACATATCTACAGCTCCATCCAGGTGAAGTTTCTGACCTCACCCTGTTTTAGGTGGAGGTTTGTGGACTCTACTATTAGCACAACACAGCCTAATCAGAGGTGAAGGAGTTGATTAATGACGGCTATTATAGCTAAGCTAACAGCAACACCACCACCACAACACAACACTATGGGAACTCGCTAGCATAGCATAGCTAGCATAATAGCCATGCCAGCTGGGTCATTGTCTATCTAACTAGCTATATAACACTTACTGCACATTAATATTCATATAGTTAACATAATAATTATAATTATATAATAATAAGCTGGTGTTATATTAGCTAGTTAGCTAGCTAAAGCCAGTCCGCCCGTTCCCTCAGTCTCTATGAAAGCTGCTGAAACCTCTAACGAAGCTTTTTATGATTAATATTAAATATTAAAACTATTTAACCGCTCACCTCTTATCTCGGAGGACTCTTTCCTCGTATAATCCAGGCCTGTTTTCGTTAAAAAGCGCGTTAATGGCTGTGAAAAGGTGAAAGTTGCGGAGCCGCGAGCCCAGCGAGGAGGAGAGTCCAGCTTGAAAACGGCGCCTAAATTCGTTGAAATCCTGCGCGAGGCATCATGGGAGGCAGCGCCGTCCTCAGCGCACAAATTCAAACGGGACGGAGCGGACTGTGCCAAGTGTTGTGCTCCTTTCCCAAGATAATATCGTGCCTAAGCGGCCCAGATGTATATATATATGCGATATATGCTCGTATTTGTGTCTGCAAATGTGAATCAGGGCATTAAACGTTTGTTTTGTGCCCGTTCTGAACGCAAACCATTCACACCACCGAAGCGACGAGGCTGAGCTGTTGGTTTAGCCCAGAGAAGCTTGAGGGAAGCTGGCTAACAGTGGACGGTTACACACGTGTGTTTACACACATCAGCACTTTAGCATTTGTTAGTGTTGCATAGTATTTAGTACTAAGCAAGTGCTTTTATTTAAAAAAAATGAATAATTCTGCGTAAAATGGAATATTAAAAAATACTATCTGGGCAGTATGTGTTTAATTTCTCAGTATAACACTAATATTAAAGGAATTCTATACAGAAAGTGGTGGTGGAGGTTCTCCATCACTGTGTTCATCATTAGAGCATCTCCAAAGTTCTCCTCTCTCATGGAGTCTAGTGTTACTTAGAGTTCTCCTCAGATCAACACCTGGTTTGGTGGTAAATCAGGGCTTAATGATGGTAAATCAGGTGAGCTGCTGCTGCTGATGATGCTGCTGATGATGATGATGCTGCTGATGATGATGATGCTGCTGCTGTTGATGATGATGCTGCTGCTGATGATGATGCTGCTGCTGCTGTTGATGATGATGATGCTGATGATGATGATGATGCTGCTGCTGATGATGATGCTGCTGCTGCTGTTGATGATGATGATGCTGCTGATGATGATGATGCTGCTGCTGTTGATGATGATGCTGCTGCTGCTGATGATGATGATGCTGCTGCTGTTGATGATGATGCTGCTGCTGCTGCTGCTGCTGCTGCTGCTGCTGCTGCTGCTGCTGATGATGATGATGGAGGTGAACACATCCTCCACGCTGTGCTGGCTGGACTGGGGGGCGTCCAGGAGAACCCTGGAGGAACCGAGCGAGCTCTGTTCTTCAGACTAGCTCACCGACAAGATCTCACTACAAACTTGTCTTTCTTATTTACTGTATTTATGTTCACCTGCTTTATCTGTTCTGATGGGATATGGAGGTTTTATAAGCAAAAACACTGTTCATTGGTTTATTGGTCTGCACACTGTATATACTGTATATATTAGAGAGCCAGCATTGTGTTGGTTGCTCCTGCAAAACAATTACCCCAGGACCTCATGGAAATGTAATCTTGTTCGAATAGGGCTTATGTTGTGCACAGAACTGCATAGAATTCTGCTAAGTTGCCTTTAGGTAGTCATAATACCCCATGACAACTTAATAATGAGGTAGTGACAATGTTGTAACAACCTTTTTAAGACAACATAAACAGCACCAACGTTTGACAGTGCTGTGACTGTTGTTGTGTTTTCTGGGATTTTGTTTTTCAAGAAAGAGGACAGTGGGCGTACATGGGTGTCCACCGTGGTTAGGATATTGTGGCTAGGGGGCTTCAAGTGGGCCTAAGTAGTAGGACCATGGCAATGTGTGTTAAATGCCTATTAAACCGTGCAGCTATGTTAATTAACATAAATATATATTAAATATATATATATATATATATACATACTAAGGCTAATAGCTGATAGGACCAAATCTTCTTACATTTAATATCTCAAGTAAAATACATAAAGGCAAAAAGAATTTTACTTTGACCAACCTTTACACATTTTATAAAATAAAGACACAAATTAAATGAAAGACAATTTCACGAACACTAATCAAGCCTTCTGGTGTGTCTGTCTAGCTATAACTGTGTGTGTGAATGGTTTTGATTATTGATTAAAATGATAATTAATAATTGTGTTCTTGTACATTAGTCTTTAGGCATTTTTAAGCTGTGATGGGAAGTAGTTTGACCAATGGCTGATGTACAAGCTGGCATACAGACCAATCGTTGCGACGAGAGGGCGGGACTTGAATTAAATTAAAATCTCTGACATTTTGCACAGTTTAGAAATCCCCGACGCATTTTTAGATCTTAAAAACAGGACCTTTCCTGGAAAAGGAGGACGTGTAGCCCCCTCTAATATCTAATATCTAATAAAATATGACTGTCGGCGGACAAGCTCACGCCGTGAAGTATCGCGAGATAACGTTAGCCTGCGCTAGCGGCCCGGTAGTCAACGCGTTACCGTAGCAACGAGGCTTCGCTCCAGAGGGAGGAAGGGTTTCGCTAAGGTTAGCTAGCTAGCTACCCCGTCGCCTTCCACAGCTGCGTCGTTTTCTGTGTTAAAGATGCACATTTGAGGGGTTTATAGTGTCACAAACGCTCTTGAAGACGCCGAAGGAAGTTGTAGGACCCTTAAACAACACGTTTAATCTGTTTATGTAAGTTACCCAGCTACGCACGAGCAGCCTGCCTGAGTTTTTTGTGGGTCCTGGCTAAATTCACCCTCCTGCATGTCTCTCCTGGCTCTCCACAGGGTTTGGGTTTACGTCGACGCTGAAGGAGAACATGAGGTTCAAGCTCTCTCTGCTGAAGGAACCGAAACATATCCTTTTGCTATGCTATTTACCCAAGGTGACGTTTTATCTTATTGTTTGTAGCTAGCTAAAGTAAACACAATGCTCACAAAGCCCAAGAGATGCCCATAGGGCTCTTCACTATGGATATAACATGGAGTTACTGTTAGATACCCAGAATAGCAGCAGTAATGGGGACGGTAGTGATGGTCAGTGGTACACTCACATAAGAGGAGGATGGATATCTAGTGGTTAGAGCTGCGGGCTGTTGATGACTTGTAGGTTGTGGGTTCGATACCCGGGCTCGGCAAGCTGGGCCCATCACCCTCTTTGCTCCCTGGGTGTTGGAGTTGGCTGCCCACCGCTCTGGATGTGTGTGTGTGTGTGTGTGTGTGTGGTCACTGCTTCTAGTTCACTAGTGTGTGTGTGTGTGTGTGTGTTCTCTACCACAGGTCAAATACGGAGGATAGTATATAGTATAGTAAGCATTTTTACCTTTTTAAATAGATAAATGAATGAACTCTCCATCCTGGCGGGTTAATGTCCAGAAAGGATGTAAGGACATGTGCAAGAACATGCACAGGACGCTCAAACCAAATATTTAAGACCTACACCCTATAAAGCTTAGATGACCCGCATTAGGACAGTTCACCCTACGTCTGGTTTTCTGCTCACATGCCAGATCATCTTAAAATCAGACACTAGACATGCTTAAGTTTAAAACCTGAGACTAAATTGATAGAATGTGTCTGAATTGTGTTTTAACCCAGTAAAAATGGTCAAATTAATGAAACGCCGCTCTGGACGGAAAAGGAGCTCTGTTTCGGCTGTTCACCTTAACAGGTGTGCACATACACAACTGGTCAGCTGTGCGGGCTGGACCACAGCTGATGAACTGTACTCCTGCAGTGAAGACCATCAGGTTTTAAAGTGGAATCTGCTGACGAATGAGACCGTCGTGGTGGTGAAACTGCAGGACGACATCTACCCCATTGACCTGCACTGGTTTCCCAAGACTGTCGGTGGGAAGAAGCAAGCCACGGCGGAGAGCTTTGCCCTCACCAGCACCGATGGTAATCATTTCCACAGGATATTTTAAACATGTTCAAATACAGAGTGTCTCAGGAGGCGCATCACTCTGGAAGTGAGGAATGCAGCACACACCTCAGGTTCAGGCACCCATGTAGAAGCACCCAAAATCTCCTAAGCCACTTCAGACGGTTGTCTTAGTCTGCTGCTATACAAGCGTCTGATGCTACAAACCACATGCGACTACCAAAACCCCTCCTAATACTGTGACAGCAGGTGTCCTCTGCTGTTCTGAATATGGGGTAAAACCTTGTCTCTAAGACTGCTCCTCAGTTTCTCCTCTGAGTCTAATGAGCCTCTCCCCCAACTACATCGCTTAAATAGAGCACTATTTGGTTGGTTTACCTTCACTTCACTAGTCATTTTTCTTAATCCTACTACATTACATGGCATTTTAACACATGTACATGTAATAGTATAGGAAGCTCATTACTCTAAACAGTCATCTTCTTCTAAACATTGATTGCCAGTGTAGGAAATGAACAGTGCTGTGCAATTCTGTTGTACATGAGCTGATTTGCATAATGCAAATGGATCTCAGTCTGACTAAGCTGAGACGCTGTTGTCCAGTAAGTGTAAATGCATGTGGTTAAAACCTTATCACATGCAATCAGGTACTAGTCACATGACATGACTAGATATAAAAGTATTTGGACACCTCCTCATTCATTGTTTTTCTAAAATCAAGGGAATTGATCCTGCTTTTGTTGGAGTAACTGTCTCTACTGTCCAGGGATGAAGGCGTTCTACTAGATTTTGGAGTAGCATTGCTGTGAGGATTTGATTGCATTCAACAACAAGAGCGTTAGTGATGTCAGGATGTTGGATGATTACCACATCACTTCATCCCCATCTCCACAACTCGTCCCAAAAGTATTGGATGGAGCTCCACCACCATCATTTCAGAGAGCACAGTTCTTCCACTGCTCCACAGCTCAATGCTGGGGGGCTTTACACCCCTCTACTAGCCCACGCCTGGCATTAGGCAGCATGGTGCCAATAGCATTTTTCTTTTCTTTTCGAGAGTCCTATTCTATTGGCAGTTCTTCTTTCTCTACAGGGACTAGACTAAGCTGTGTAACTTAATGTAGCTAAGTGCATTCATTAGAAGGGGTGTCCGCAAACATTTGGACATGTAGTGTATAAATGATAACAACAACAGTAACAAACAAAAAATTCGCACGGTTTAGGTGAGCATTGTCCTGCCCACCTCACCAAAGGTACGAAGCACAGATAGCAGCACACCAAGCCTGGAGTAGCAATGATGGAGACCCTGTTCTTCTAATTGCAGTCAGTAATGCTTCTTTACAAAAACTGAAATCTCACCCTTATAAACACAGAAACACTACTAAATCCTACTAAACCACAAGTTAGCATGTTTATTTCTCCAGTTTAACCTATTTCCTCCTCTTCTCTGCTTAAATTACCACGTTATTTGTCCTGCTAAAATGAGTTTCTGGAGAAAGGTGCCATGAGTTATGGATTTACAGGCTCCCTCTACCTGCAGGTCAGAATTGGAAGCAACCTCAGCTCAGCCTCTCAGCTTTTTTCTATCCCTGATTTACAAAATGAAAAAAATCTCGATCTAACATAAATATGCATATTGAGCTGAGTTGCACTCAGCAGTGCTGGCTTTATAGTATGTAGTAACTGTAGTAGTTGTATTGTTAGAGGTTCTTTACTGTGTGCTATATGTGTGTTCTCCTCCTTTTGACCTCTGCGTCTCAGGCGCTTATCACATGAAGACATGGAGTGGAGACGCATGGCCATGGCAAGCGACGTGTGGTCACCACACTAATGGCAGTGTAGAGTTGCATAAACACACCCACAAACTGAAGCAGTAATTTCGTCTGGCAGTCCCCCGCTGCGATGAAAACCGTGTTCAATCTGTGGACTTTCTCTCACCCCTTTGCGCGAGGGCTCGTCCACTGACTTGTGGATGATTCTGTATTTTATATATATATATATATATATATATATATAGAAAATATAATATATAGAAAATATTAAATAATAAAATATAAAAGCTCCTACACTGGAGGAATGGTGATTTTATATAAAATCTAAGATATATATAAGATATATATATATATATATATATATATATATATATATATATATATATATATATATATATATATAAGAAGATATATATTACTATTTTGACATATATATAATTTTTATTATTAATTTGATTCACTATTGACATGAACTACTGACATAATATGTGAACATCTACAATAAAGTGATAATTACAATAATATGCTTTATTTGTATAGAACACTTCATATCAAAATGCAGCTCAAAATAAAAGAAAATATAGAACATCATCACACAAATATGAAACCAGCAAAAATATGGTAAAAAATAAATCTCTCCCCCAAACAAGCTCAGAATGAGTCCTGGACCTAAACGCTACTAGTGATCAGGTGACTTGTCATTATCATAAAAAATGTTATATCACAATATTTAAAGAAAATTTCACCACTCCACCCAGTTTAACGCCACTAATTACACTCTCTGTAATGACGCAGTGCAGATGGTCAGTGCTTTTTAAGTATGTTGTGTATCATGATTATAAAGAATTCATCACAATACGATAAAATCGTCATATCGCCCACCCCAGTCATCAGTGGTGTAGACAAATACAGAACATCTGTCAGTTACAAATGTGTTATTTCATTACTACCAGTCTGGGATTGTATTGGTGTGCAATAGCCACATGAGTTACAGTGTGGAGGTAGTTTAATAAAATTAGAAAAATTAATGCATTGAGCTGTTCGGCTCAAGACATATAAATCAAGGTGTCATCGCAGCTAGGAAACGTTTTCCTAAAGGTGTATTATCCATTAAGTGTTATTTCGAACTCCTATTACCAAAGATTAGCCTCAGCAGTTAGGACAGATGTAGTTACTGAGTAATACACCTACAGGATCACAATCCGCACGTTTTAAAATACCCCATACATTTTTATTTTGGCCAAATAATGGTGTCTTTTCAAAAACATGAGGCAGTTGAATCCCCTCCTTCACATTGACACATGATGCAGCTATGCATTTGTGTGCGTTCGTTCCTACTTGTTTACCTCCTGCTGCTGATAGTACGACTCTGCGGCCGTATTGAAGTCACACGTCTCAATACTGTTTGTTGCCCACGTGATCCGCGATATTGAGAGTTTTGACCCGTTCTTTGCTTTGATGTCGAGAGAGGCACCTATCATGGTTGTACTCCTCTCTCACGATGGAAACTTGCACACCTACCTCAAGAGCTCAAATGTCACATCTCCTTGACTTCTGCGTTCTGAAATGGTTAAAAAGAAACCACAGATGTTTGACTTTGGTGGGTGGGGGAGAAAAGCAAAAAAAAAAAAAAATCATGCAGTAACTTTAGCGGTTTGCTCCAGCCCCAGTCACTGCGTGGGCCCCTGGAGCTGTACAGATACATGTCAAACCTGGGCACGGCACTCGCTGCTGATAGACGTCGCCTACCGCCGCACCGGGGCACGGAAGGCGGCGCCTCCCTGAAAAAGCCATTGTTCGGAAGCCGACCCTTTCAGAGAAGGGCCTGAAATGTTTTGGCCTTTCTCTAGTAATCTTTTTAACATGGCGTTTCACGGCCGCTCACTGACTACCTGCTTTTCTGGGTTTGACGACGTTCACTTTTGTTTGCAGATCCAAATATAGCACTGGGAGAGAGCAGCAGCGTGCTGATTTGCAGTTTTAGGCAACCAGAAATTACATAGAACATTCCGAATTTTTTAATATGCACCGCCACAAAGTATATGGTTGGCTAGTGTCTTTGATAACTGTCTCCATGCCTGATCGCCCTCTGTCTCCAGCACAAGCGAGACTGGGCTAATCTGAGCAGCAGACGTTCAGAATTTGCTCTTCTACTTTACCTTAAAATGTTTTCCTAACAGATACCTCCAGTCAGATAGCTGTGCGTCTCAGTCGGCAGTGTGAGACTGCCCACGCTTTATCTAGTATAGCATGTCATTCCAATTGCAGCAGTAGTTTGTCTTTATTGAGGCACATTACTGATCAACACCATGATTTTGAAGCGTACAGTAAGTAAGACTGGGCTTATGAGATGTACAGGTGCTGTCCTGGAAGCGTGTTGATGGTTTAATTTCGATATGAGCTACATCAGACTGCATTTATTTGGATCAGGTCATATTCTCAGCTCATAGTGGTGCAGTAGGGGTGGGCGATACGACGATATTTAATCAAAATTGTAAGATATTTTGTTATTGTGAAACACTACATGCATTTCTTTCTGTTTATTATAATTTATTTCTAATTGAACTCTAATTTAACCTATTTGAAAGGATGACCAATTATTACTAGTAATGCCCCCAACACAGGACACAGTCTCCTCCATGTGAAGCCAGCTCTCGCCCCTTTTCGAACTGCTGTTGAGGAGGAAAGCGCAACTCCCCGGCTCTTGATATACAACTGCTAACAGATACCTGTGCTGATCAGCACCACACTAGGAGTGCTGTGGGGAGGAAGTGCCATCAACCCACCCCTAAGAGAGCAAGGCCGGTTGTGCTCCCTCTGGCTCCGGCTGCTGATGGCAAGCAGCATGACCCGGGATTCAGGCATGGGATCCTCAGATCATAGTGGCAGCGCCTTAGTCTACTGGACCTACTGGACCATGCTTTTCTGAGTGTACCGTAGACTCTCCTCAGTATGGGGGAGTATTGGAATAGCAGTTTTTAGGGATCTGCTGCTACAGATGCATTTTGTCTTCCTGTCAGAATATCATGATCAGTATCATGTATGGTGTAATTGTCTTTAATATTGATGTCATATTTTTACCACATCGCCCAGCCCCACTTTGTACATATTTGGCTGTAAGAGTGTAGAAAAGACTGACGTTTCACTACAGTAATAACTGATTTTCCATTCTGAACATGTGTTGGTTTATGTTACCCTTTAGGTAAGTTCCATTTGATCTCTAAGACGGGGCGCATTGAAAAGAGTGTGGAGGCTCACCGAGGAGCTGTGCTGGCAGGTCGCTGGAACTACGATGGAACTGCTCTCATCACAGGTCAGTCCTGGTACTGGTGCTGTTTAGATCTTTCAGTAGACACACATCTGCATGAATATAATATTTCCATGTAATTCTTACATTCAACAACCAACATCAGGGTGTGATTTAAGGGGGGTTATGTTTTAGGCTGTTTTAGGAAACTCCTCTGCTGCCTCTGGTTTCTAATCTGTTTTATTCATACAGGCTATGGCTCTGGTAAACCCGCTTCAAGCAAAGAAATATAAAGAATTAAAAAAATCTGACTTCAATCTTTCAGGTTTTGGTCACAATATCTCGTCACACAGCACTCTACGTCACATGGGGTCTCATTGTAGAGAGAGCTGAGACTGTTGACTTTATATTTAGATATGACATGTGGGTATTATCTTATATGCAGGTCCCTTTAAAACGATATGCAAATATGGAGACTTCAGAGGGTTACGTTAAGTTAATTGGATGTGCCTAGCTAACAAATGACAGCCAGCTATTTTGTGCTGTCGTATCTTATTTTTAAAGACTGACCCTCAATATTAATCAGTGATGAAAAAAAAATTACAGTTTGCAATAAAAATACTCGCTTTAACAATATGGGCAGGTATGAGTTTGAATCCAGGTTAATCTGATGATTTATGAGGGCGTTCGACACGTTTGCAAGGCAAAATGTCATGTATACAGTATGTATGTGTGTGTGTGTGTGTGTGTATATATATATATATATATATATATATATCTCCAGGCATCTCCCAGGAGATAACACGATGATGTACAAGAGGGATCATTGTGGGAAAAAATATTTCTCAGCTTTTATACACATTTGAACAAAAAGTGGCATGTCCAAAATTATTCATACCCTTCTCAATAATTAATAGAAAAGCCTTTATTGGCTATTACAGCAATCAAACGCTTCCTGTAATTGCTGACCAGCTTTTTGCATGTCTCCACTGGTATTTTTGCCCATTCATCTTTAGTGATGAGCTCCAACTCTTTGAGGTTCGAGGGTCTCCTTGCCATCACCCTGATCTTTAGCTCCCTCCACAGATTCTCAATTGGATTCAAGTCAGGACTCTGGCTGGGCCACTGCAAAACATTAATGTTTTTGTCTGCTAACCATTTCTTCACCACTTTGGCTGTGTGTTTTGGGTCGTTGTCGTGCTGAAATGTCCACCGGTTCCCAAGGCCAAGTTTCTCTGCAGACTGCCTGATGTTGTTGTTGAGAATCTTGATGTATTGCTCTTTTTTCATGGTGCCATTTACTGCGATCAAGTTCCCTGGTCCATTGGCTGAAAAACACCCCCAAAACATTAGGTTCCCACCACCATGTTTGACAGTGGGGATGGTGTTCTTAGGGTTGAAGGCTTCTCCTTTTTTACGCCAAATGGTGCATACATCATTGTGGCCAAACAATTCAATTTTTGTTTCATCTGACCATAAAACAGAACACCAGAAGTCTTCTTCTTTGTCCAGATGAGCATTTGCAAAGGTCAAGCGGGCTTTTCTGTGCCTTTTCTGGAGAAGTGGTGTCCTCCTTGGCCTGCGTCCGTGGAACCCAGCAGTGTGCAGTGTCCGTTGAACTGTCTGCCTTGAGATGTCGCCACCAGCAGAGTCCAGATTCACCAGGATGGCCTTGGTGGTGATCCTTGGATTTTTCTTCACCTCTCTCACTATTCTCCTGGCCAGCACAGGTGTCACTTTTGGCTTCCGACCACATCTTCTGAGATTTTCCACAGTGCGGAACTTCTTGTATTTTTTAATAATACTTTGCACTGTAGCCACTGGAACTTGAAAACATTTTGATATGGCTTTATAGCCCTTTCCTGACTTGTGAGCGGCCACAATGCACAGCCGCAGGTCCTTCGTGAGCTCCTTTGTCTTAGCCATGACTGTCCACAAACCAACTGCAGAGAGCTGCTGTTTTTCTCCTGTTGAGTTGATTAAAACAGCTGTTCCCAATGAATCAGGGTAATTAGGATGCTTTAAAACAGCTTGGACTATTTGGAATAGTATAGAACTTTGGATTTTCCCATATACTGTGACAGTTTTCAAAGGGTATGAATAATTTTGGACATGCCACTTTTTGTTCAAATGTGTATAAAAGCTGAGAAATACTTTTTCCCACAATGATGCCTCTTGTACATCATCGTGTTATCTCCAGGGAGATGCCTGTGTCGTTTCAAGGCAAAAATATAACTTCTGGTTAAATAAAAGTAAATTTAAGTCAAACTTTGCCAGGGTTATGAATACTTTCGGGCATGACTGTATATATATATATATATGAAAGAAATTTCATAAGATAATGATTAGGAAACAGAGTGTACAATCCCTTCTCATTTACCCCCTCCAGGAGTTTCATGACCTAAACATGTTTAATCTTAAATGTGAGCAAACGTGACAGTGGGCTGATGGGTAGATGATTGATTCTGAGATAAGACTTTTAGACATAGTCTTTTCTCTGAGTTCAAACAGAGACTGAAAACCACACAGAAACACTGTAGGTGTTGAGTATGTCAGGGTGTAGCTTTTAGTCTTTTTTTTTTTTTTTCCTTTTCTTTATCTTTCCTTCTTTTAGCTTCTGAAGATGTGTGCCTATGAGCTGAGCTCAGTGTGCACAAGACGATATTCAGATTTACGGCTGTAGAGTTCAGAGGGTGCCCTGTGAATTTGTGTGGTTGTTTAAAGTTTCAGGACACAGACCGGTCCTAATTAAGGGTGTGTTTATAGTTTATAGTAGTTTGGTTCCGTTTGTCCGGACCAGGCAAGACAATCATGCATTGTTACATTTTGGTTCTGGTTTGATTTGCTGACATATCTGAATCAAAATTAGGAGGGAAAATGTAATGTATGACATATGCATGACAGAAGGCTGTAGAGGTCTGCACAAGGCAGGTGAGTGCATGGTTCCTGCATGATCCACACAACAACTAGCAGATAAAAATCTAAAGATCTGACCTTTGGACTATTACATCTGGCTTATTAAACCACATAATCTTGATATCAATATTAAACATGCTGATAATTCACACGTTACTTTGTTTACCTCCACGGAACACCGTACGCTAAAGCTGTAAAATGTAACGTTACTGTGGCTGCGTCCTAAAAGCAACCACACTAATGCAGTTCTAATGGTGGCTAGTTCTGAAACACTATGTAGTGTGGTATTGTGTGGTTTGGGACACAGCCCCGCTAAACTGAAGCTTCAGACAGAAGACGTTAAAGCACAGAAACAGACTCACCCATGCTCACCTCTAGCTCTTAAATGTAGGCCTTCTTACAGGTGTTTATTTACTTCTCAACACGTACAGTCCAGCTGCACAGAGAACTCGTCAATTGTGTGCATCGATTATACCTGTATCATCTAATTTGATAAAGACACTCTTTAACGCTGCATTTCTGACCTTTCTTGTCCTTCTAGCTGGTGAAGATGGACAGATCAAGATCTGGTCTAAAAGTGGGATGCTGAGGTCCACTTTGGCCCAACAAGGTATGCACCACATATTGAGCTATTTAAAGTTGCACCCATTGCAGACACAGATGTGCAAATGCACACACACACACAGTGTGTCTAGGCCCTGTAGAGAAGTACTGGTAATAGAATAGGACTCTCTGGAGCAGATAAATGAACATAAACTTCTCCAACATCCTGACCTCACTAACACGCTTGTCACTGAATTCAATCACATCCTCACAGCAACGCTCCTTCAAAAAATATTAGAAAGCCTTCTTCCCTGGACAGCAGAGCCAGTTGACCCAACAAAGGCAGGAACAACTCTTTTTATTACCCTTTATTATGGAAGAAACCATGAATGATCATGTGTCCCAATACTTTTGTCATTATAGTGGATCTTGGTTGTGGAACTCCTAGACTGCGGTTGAGTATATTGAGTGGGCCTGAAATAGCAAGCAAGCTTTTTATGATGTCATAGATCATAGTATATGACCTTTCCATATGAAAGTGTGTTAATGCTGTACTCTAGTGGACATTAAGCCATTACAATAGGGTCAAGCTTACTCCAGCACTGAAGCCTTTTTCAGTTGACATAATCACCACGTAACTCATTACTGATGAGTACACTATAAATTATTAAAGAATCAGAACTACAGTTCATCTGCCACTGGAATCCATCTGTTTAATGGATTATGTGTGTTCTAGGTAACGGCTATTTTGGTCCTCTCCTTCATTAGCGAAACGAGAGGGATAGTATGAAGAATGGAGAGCGAGTTTGTAAATGTACAGGAGAGCAACGTACAGCAAACCCACTAAAGGACTCTACAAATGTTGATATTTGTCCAACATGCAGTGCGTCTCACTAAAGGGGACCACAGGTTTTCTTGGAATTGTCAGTCAGCCCCCGGAAATATTTAATAAACATGTATTTATTTGTTACAATGATTTGGGCATTTTAAATTAGCTAATAAGATGCTTGTGAAAGTCAGTAAGTAAGTCATAGAAACACACAATATACACAGATCAGCCTTTACATTAACACCACCTCTCCAGTGTTGAGTAGGTCCTGATCTGATCATTCGAGGTGTAGACTCCACCAGATCTCTGAAGGCGTCTCTGTGGTATCCTGCACCAGGACTAATGTTAGCAGCACATTCTTTAAGCCCTGTATGTTGTGAGGAGGGGCCTTCATGAGCATCAGTGAGCCTTAGGTGCCCATGACCCTGTCGCCGGTTCACAGGTGGTTCTTTCCTGGAGCACTTTTGGTAGGTACTGACCACTGCATACCAGAAACACCCCACAAGCCCTGCCTGTCTGATGTTTTGGAGATGTTCTGGATATGTTCTGTCCCAATCGTCTAGAACATCACAGCTTGAGCTTTGTCAAAGTCGCTTGACCGTTTTTCTTTTAAAAAGACTGCCAAATATATCCAGCCCTTGCCAGGAGCCACTGTAGATGAAGATAATCAATTTCACTTCACTTGTCAGTGGTGATAATGTTCACACCCCTTCTAATGAGTAAATTCAGCTGCCGACACAGATGTTCAGCAGCAGTTGCACAGCTTGTGTAATCTCCATAGAAGAGCATTGCCAATAGAACGGGGCGCTTTGGAGCACCGTGCCCAGTGCCATGTGTTGGCTAGAGGACCATAAAGCCTCTAGCTTTGGTCTGTGGAGCAGTGGAGCTGTTTTCTCTGGAGGTTATTCACTTGGCGTCTCTCTACAGGCTGTACACTGCTCTAGACCGTTTGATTCATCGTTGCTCACCGAACCCCTGATTGGGATCATCATTATAGCATTACAGCGGTTCTGATTGGCTGTACTGCCAGACACACTCTGCCTCGTCATCACATATTTCCGCCACCACTTTTCCCATTTCTCTTTCACCAATGAACTTATTGATAAACATGTCCACCTCTTCCAAGCCTTTTACTCAGAGCTTCATTAGCATGGCAGAAACCACGCCCTTTGGCTAGACGTTGGGGTGTCCTTTCCTGACTCTATGGTGCAAATGCAGTTCAAGTAGCTTTAATGTGAGAACGAGCCAACATCAGTTGTTTGCAGAGCACGTTTGTCTTGTAGCTCAGCGCGAGTGTCATGCTTTAAGCGCTACCTCACTCTGACACTCTGACTAGATGATTTAGGATGACAATCATCTCCAAAATTACTCACTGGCTCAGAGCTAGCGCGAGACCATTAGGGCGTAATGTTGGATCCCGTCGCGAAGTGCATGAATGCGCCAGTTCCATTTCATTAAAAGCACCATAAAGTTTCAAAGGTTTATTGGAGTGGAGTTTTATTAAATGCCATAAAACGATGCTTAATGATACAGTTCTCTCTTTAGTTAAAGGCGCACATATGCTTCACTTATTAATTGTTTCATCGTGGCGTTGAAATCTTGAACGCTCTCGTTCGTGTCATCAGAAGCTTCTGGACCGGTCCCTTTATCGCCAGTGTTCGAATGATCATAATTGGGATCCATGTTTTCACAACAAGTCATGGTGCACAGTAATACTTAGACCAGATGACAATGCTGTAAAATCCTGTCTGCAGCCAGGCGATGGTGAATTTCCCCTGGGTTTTTTCCTCGTGAAAGAGCGTGTTTGGAGAACAGTGTTCAGGGTGTGTTTATATGTGTCGTTCGTTTCCTTTGTCCAGGATAAAATCTTATTGGTTGCAAAATTCTGGGAATTTTTGAAGTTGGGAAATGTACCTATGGGAATTAACTGGAATTAATAAGAATAAAATGGGAGAAAAAGGTGAGAAACGTACATACAGGTGGTAAAAAAAAATCTACTAAAGCATAATCTTGGCTAAAATTATTAGATATGAGACCAAAACTGCTCCTCAATCCCAGGCACATCACACACTGCAGGGCTAGTGAGACCACACCCCCTGCATTCACTGTCCATTCCTCCATCACATGTATAGCACATGTCCAGATGATCTCTAGAAACCAGACACTCACCACTACTGAAAGCACACATTTGGACCAATCATCTTCCTAAAGTCAGGTCATATTTTTTTATTTTTATTGACATTAATTGCACTGAAACATTTAAGCAGCTACATGCTGTATAATCTCACAGCTGCTCATTATCCACTAAATCAGAAAAGCTTAATAAGCAATTTCTTTTGAGACTAGTTTACCAAGGCTAGGAATTGTTATGCCTTTGTGCCTGCTGTTGACAAAAAATGCTGCATTGATGATAGTATATGATATAGTTTCCTTAAATGATCCTATATTTCCTATTATTTTCAATAAATTCTCATGAATACCCGAAGTTCCCGAAATTCCCATTGAAAGTTCTCGAGCTAAGCAAAGTTCCCATGGAAAGTTACTGGTAACTTACTGGAAATGTATCAGAATTTCTCCACCCCTTTGCAACCCTAACTAGAGCACACCAACCAACTAGTCCAGAACCAACCCCAACTTTCTGAAGTTGCAGTCATTTTTAGAACGTTCTGAAGAACAACGGTCTATGGCGCACCGGTCAAACACCACCCAACACAACAGCAGATAAGAAAAGACCTGCATGTTTTAAGCCCTAATCAGACGAGAGTAGATTTACATGGGGTCCTGGGGTAATTCCCACTTTCACAGGAGCTCCTCTGCGAGTTCATTCCTGTCCAGATTGACCAGGTTTGTGTTTTTCTCTGCTGTCCACTGAGGAAATTATGTCACAGACTAAATTACCTGCTGTATTTCACTGAACTGAACTGAACTCGTTGCTCATCTGATGATTTTAGACCCGTCCGGATTCACATCTCTGTATTTTTCCAGGCAGGAGAAACAGGTTTTTGGCTGCTTAGTCTCGCGGAAAAGTTTCCGAATCGCTAAAGAAAAAACTGCAAAATTAAGACAGACCTGGCTTTATTTTCCACTGGAGCAGCAAGCAGCAACTTACAAGATTACTCGTATTACAGCGTTGGGCCAATGTAGTGTTAGGAGTCTTACCCAAGGAATGTAGCACAGCATAGTCACCCAGACCAGGAATCGAACCCCGGTCTGCCACCTGGTGTAGGAGCTCACTGGCAGGTATTATAACAGATATCTGTTGAGCCACACCAACCACTGCACCTCATATCATGTTCAGTGTTTAGTCACTTGAGGATTTCTTTGCATCCCCTGACTTTTGCTCTTTAATAAAGGCTAATATGCCACCAGTAAATGGATTACTGCTTTTATAAAACAGGGAAAACTTGACACATAAAAGTAAATGACATAATTAAAGCGTGCGACCGAGTGAGTGTATGTGGAGTATTTTATAATGGCTTCAGTCTAGTTTCAAAACCGAAACCTTCTGTTCAGTAATGACAGATTCAGAACTCTGATGATCAAACATGGCCAAACAAACAGCGTGGTCGCAACAGCATCTGAAATTCAGCTTTCTTCACACACTAAATAAAGTGGGCAAAGAGGAGACAATGGTTCATTCTGTGTTTGGTCCTCATTACACTCGTACTTCAATCAAACCACACCAGAGTTTGTTTGGAAGGCAGAGACCAGCCTGCTCAAACCGCACTAATGGTTAGTTCAGAATTGGCAGGTTTGGTTCAGTGTTGCTGCAGTGTGTTGTGAGGTATTCCTCCGAACCATCATTAGACATTTCTGTGGTTTATGGTGATTCTGTGCGACAGTAGCCTTTCTGTCAGTTTGGACCAGATGAGGCAGCCTTCATTGGCCAGCACCCTGTCTCCACTGTTGGTAGGTCCTCACTGCTGTTAACTGGGAACCCCCCAAAAGCCCCCCAGTTACCGTCAGTTATGTTGTGCACCTGTTACGAGATCTATGATGGTCATAATGTTTTGGCTCAATGACGTACGGTGTCTTTTACATACACTCTCACAATACACTACACTATATGTACAAATGTTTGTGGACACCCCAATAGATTAGGACTATCTGGAGCAGATCAACATCATGAACCTATTGGCACAATGTTGCCTAATGCCAGGCGTGGGCTAGTAGAGGGGTATAAAGCCCCCCAGCATCGAGGAGCTGTGGAGCAGTGGAAGAACTGTGTTCTCTGGAATGATGGTGGAGGAGCTCCATCCAGTACTTGAGTTATGGAGTTGGGGATGATGAGGTGGGGTGGTGATCATCATCCAACATCTTGACCTCACTAATGAATGCTCTTGTCGCTGAATGCAATCAAATCCTCCAAAATCTAGTAGAAGTCTTCTTCTCTGAACAGTAGAGACAGTTACTCCAACAAAAGCAGAAAAAACAACGACTGAGCAGGTGTCCCAATACTTTTGTCCGTATAGTATATTTCAAATGGTGGTTTGAGTGATGGCATAGAAGAACCCCTTTTGCACCATAAAGTCCTATAAACTATGTTTGTAATAGAGATGGCTGTGAAGAACATCAAGCTGAAGGTTCTTCAGTACTCATCTGAAGTTCTCATTAGGGTTCTTTTTGTCTTGTTGGGTCGTTGTGTCCCCCCCCCCCCCCCCCCCCTCATTTCCAGTTGTGCTTCCTCTCCCCTTCTCTGCAATGATCCTTCTCTTGGGCGGAGTCTCAGGTACAGCTGGGGGCCATTGGTGGGTTATGGGAGTGATGATGTAACCCTGACACATTTGGGAGAGAAGGGAGAACGGGAAAGAAAGAGAAAGGGAGGGGTCGGAGAGGCAGGGGGAGAGCAGAGGGAACTCATCACCCAGCCTGCTCCCTTTGCCTTCTGTCAGCCCAGGACCATGTGACCTCTTGGCATTTGTGCAAAACCACAAGCACCTGGAGCAGGGTTAAATGTCAGTCTCTCTCTCTCTCTCTCTCTCTCTCTCTCTCTCTCTCTCTCTCTCTCTCTCTCTCTCTCTCAAACGTCTTGCTCCAGCCAGGTTTCTCTTACTTAGCTGCCTCTCTTCATGTGGTGTGTTCTGATGTGTGCAGTGCTGCTCTGCTCTTTGCATTCCTCCAGGCTACAGCGGTGTGCTTTTTCCTGTACCAGCACAAAACAGCACAGGTTGTGAAGTTCACTGTTATGTGAATGAAATCCTCTTTTAATAAGCCTGTCATGTGAAACTCTCTGGGCTGGACGATGTTGCCAAAATGTATTGATTTATTGATATTTTCGGAACACGTAATGGTATCAGATGATATTTAAGGTAATATATAGAAGGAATGAACCCATGCTTCCTAAGCACTGGTGTACTGAACTCTATGTAGCAGTTTTACCCTAACTCAGCAGCTTCAGGATCACGGTGCTGCTCCACTGACTGTATCAGGGAGGACAGCGTCTCTAGCGCTGCTACTCCGGGCTCGGAGCGCTGCTAACTGCACTATGGAGCTCTGGTGAAGCGAGCAGGACGGCGCTCTCCAGAACTGTGAGCGTGACGCTGCGTAACCCATAGAGTCATATTAGTGTACAATCCTGTAGTATTACTCTACCGCCTCAGTCCACATGCTGCTCTACCTTTCAGTGACGCTTCTGGAGCTCTCTCAGCTTGTCCAGAAATGCATGTGTACAGCTGTACATGAGGGGGCACTGACATGGTGATTTGTATTTACTGCAGTGGAATAAAAGCGAAGCGCACGCTCAACTGTAGAGGGAGCCCTTCTATATACTCACCATTTACTTGGTGAGTCCAGTGTTTGTTAACAACGTTAGCCTAGCGTCTCCCGTTGTAAACTAAAAGAGCAAGCAGTACACAGCAAGCATTTAGTCTTGGCTGATTGACAGCATCTAGGGTAAGTTCAGCACATTGCGTCCTGCCTGCTGTTTTAGTCATTAACAGTATATAGTGCTACACTATATGGACTAAAGTATTGGGACACCCACTCATTCAGTGTTTCTTTAGAATCAACAGACTTAAAAAGAGTTTATCCTGCTTTTGTTGGAGCAACTGTCCCTGCTGTCTGGGAAAGAAAGCTTACTAATAGAAT
The DNA here is from genome assembly GCF_030463535.1 of Salminus brasiliensis. Classification (NCBI taxonomy): domain Eukaryota; kingdom Metazoa; phylum Chordata; class Actinopteri; order Characiformes; family Bryconidae; genus Salminus; species Salminus brasiliensis. Next base: position 30,831,635 of record NC_132900.1, read on the forward strand.
TAAGAGGAGAATTGCTGTGAGGATTTGATTGCATTCAGCGAAAAGTGCATTAATAAGGTCATGATGCTGGATAAACACCACTCCATCTCATCCCCAACTCCCCAACACATCCCCAAAGTATTGGATGGAGCACCATCCACCATCATTCCAGAGAACACAGTTCTTCCATTGCGCCACAGCTCAATGCTGGGGGGCTTTATACCCCTCTTAGGCATGGTGTCCACAAACATTTGGACATTAAATGTGTATGTGCCTGGGTTAATGACTTACAGTATGTACATGTTATACCATTCTCTCTCTCTCTCTCTCTCTCTCTCTCTCTCTCTCTCTCTCTCTCTCTCGCCCTGCTACAGGATCTCCTGTGTACTCTGTGGCTTGGGGTCCAGACTCCGACAGGATACTTTACACATTTGGCCGCCAGCTCATCATCAAACCTCTACAGCCGAGCTCCAAAGTTCTGCAGGTAACACGCGAAATAGTAGGCATGGGCCAGGCTGGCGACTCTGAAGTGCTAGTGTTCGAACCAGTGCCACCAGTGAGCCACTTAGTAAGTTGGGTATTTACTAAAGCAGGTCAAGGTGAGGAGCAGAAGGAGCCTTAACTGCTGTCATTACTGCATTATGCTGCTCTGGAAGCTTACGTACTGGCTTATGAAGATGATTTAAACAGTGAACAGCTTGAGTGGAGTCCAGTCTGATGCTGCAGCAGCAAAGCCTTAAGACTTGATAAGTTAAGAGTCTGGCATTAAATCCAGCCAGTCCTCCAGTCTTCAAACACTGCAGTTGAAAGCGGGGAGAAATGGACAGGAGTGGGACTGAACACTCTGGCATAGTCACACTGTATGCTAAGGGTAATGTGGAGTTCACGCCGTGTTTTCATTGGAACGAGCTGATTCTGACCTTCAGTTAATCATCCTGATCAAAGTACACTATGGCCTCTTTTCCACTGCAGGGCCAAATTCTTACTAAGGCTGTGCTGGTGCGGACCCATTAGATCGGTTTTGTGCTTTAGTGCTTTAGTCTTGCGCTACATTTTCTGGGCTAATGTAGCAAGTGCACAATAGCTAGCTTTACCTTTTGGTATCAGCTGTATATGCCCGTGTAGCAACGACAATATTATACCGTTTAACTTGCAAAATGTGAATCACTTATTAGCTTATAAGTTAAACAATTTAATATTGATAGTTATATAAATAAATACAAAGATAAATAGCAACGCTTTATCGAAATAAAAACGATTTTATTTTATTTTATTTCATTTTTATATTTCATATACCAATGGAACAGCCGGGGGGATGGGATGTAGCTATCTAACTCACTAAGCTAAGTCACGTAATTCTATTAGCATAGTTTGGTAAATAATGCTGGAAGAATCCACTGTGAAACAAGCTTTGATGAGGTTTGATGCCTCATGTGTGACACCTTATGTCCACTAGAATGCATTTAGCACTGTACTAACGGATAGCTGTAGCAGTGGTTCTGGCATAAAAAGAGCGTATACGGTCATAATATCATCAGAGTTTGCCTCGTGAAGGTAATGCTAGTGAGCCATAGTAGTGCTGTTGGACGAGCCATGATTTGATTGCATCCATTCAGCGACAAGAACATTAGTGAGAGTCCTATTCTATTGGCAGTACTTCTCTACAGGACTAGACAAGCTAGTATGTGTGCATTTGCACATCTGTGTCTGCAATGGGTGCACCTTAAAGTAGCTGAATGCATTCATTAGACGGGGTGTCCACATACTTTTGGACGTAAAGCGTACGTCTTGGTACGGGTCGTAATAATTGCAGTGGGCTTCTTTTGTTCCACATCATGCAGCTCTAACATCTGTGTACGCTCTCTTGTCAGAGCTTTGAAAGCTTGACATTGCAGCGAGTGTGTGCTTGTACGTGTGTGTGTGTGTGTGTGTGTGTGTGTTTATTGTTGTACTGGGTGCTGAACTGCACCAGAGGCCTTGAATAAACAGGCCAGGGTTTAAGCAGGACTCTCCCAGCCCACCCCTCCCTGAGCAGCAGCTGTCAGCGTGTGGAAGCCCTCCCTTGCATGCCCCCATGATCCCTCCCCTGCTCCCTGGCTCACCTAAGCCCAGGGAAAGCCCTGGATGGGCCGGCGGCGTGGGGGCAGAAGTCACAGCCAGGCCAGATACACACTCAACGCTAACACAGCCCCATCAACACTAATACACTTATCAACCTGAGAACGTGAGGCATGCTTTGGGAAGCGGCTATTGAGAGGATTCAGGAGCTGGATGTTTTCGGTGAGGTAACCACACGTGGAGGACATCGCAGGGTCCCCAGCTCCACCACACCAGATAACAGGAGCCTGTGCCAGCGGCAGCTGTGGCCAGTGACAAGCTCTGAGGTCCTCGGGTCTCCAGCTCCGATGCACAAGCTAACAGACGTCTGTGCTGGGGTCGTGAGCCATCCTATCCCCCCGGATACATCCTATCCCATCTGACGTCATCTAACAGAAGGACCATTTAGGACCCAATATGTTAGCCAGCCGATGTAGCTAATATGCTACTCGTGAGCCAACTGAGCTGGACCCCCCCTTGACTGTATTAGCAGGCATGCTAATGGTTAGCCAGCCGAGTTGCCCCCCCCTCCCCCCTTCACAGTGTTTTATTTTTTTTTTATTGCTTAATTATTTAATTTGGATCCAAATTATCTGCTGATCTTGCATAGACTTACATAAATTTGCATATCGGTCGATACCTGACACCAGTCTGATACCTTTGCTGAATTAATAAACCGTGTACCTCACCATGTGGGAAAGACTTAAGGCATCAGGATTGACTTAAACATTACTTTATATAATATAACAAATGAACGCAGATATAAATGTACTAAATTACCATTTGTCATTTATTTATTTGCACATTTAGTGCAGTCTCACACCAGCAAATTGAAGTGAAAGGATCAATTCCATGGATCGGTCTAATTATTTATCCGATATCCGATTCAGCTCATTAATAATAATGATAATATTGATAATATTGGGACCGATATCCGATCCTAATATCGGATCGGTGCACCCCTATTTGAAACTGCTGCTTATCGAATGGGCCTAAGCTTTGGTGGTCCACCAGGTCTTGCACGATTGTCCCTTTTTCTCTGTATCTTTACAGCAGTTTTTAAACTCCAGTTTTGGAAACTCCAATTCATTCCAATTATTCCCCTTTGATTTTCCCCTTTCTTATGAAAGTGGACCATTTCGTGTCTAATCTCAGAAATATCTTGGATTTCGTTTTGACTGGCAGTGGAATAAAGCCATGCCTTTTGGTTGCTTTTAGTTGAGGTTAGGGTTAGGTTTAGGGTTAGGCTCTTTATCCAAATATATACACATACTTGGATGACCCTGTGCCCTAGTATTGTATAAAAACAAACCTGTGTGTGTGTGTGTGGAAGGAACAGGGTGTTTGGGTGTATATCACAGGAGTCATCACAGTGTGGGATATGTTGTTGTTTTTTTTGTGTCCGTTAACTTGGGTGTGGATGTACTTCGCGCTCCGTAAGTTAGCACGCTAATATGAACTGAGTGCATTATTGGAGCCCTGTCTTTAATATGAGAGAGAGAGGGGGGTCCTGAGGCATGAAAGTGGAGCGCGACCCCCTTCCTCTTGGCCAACTCCGAAACGAACACATTGCTCTGTTTCCAATTACAGCAAGTCGGAACAATTACCGTAACAGAGAACAGGCCGGCTGATCTGTCAGCTGTTTCAGCGCATGTCTTGCAGAGCGTCCCTCGCTTTATTCTCATTCAGCTTCTCTCTCTCTCTCTCTCTCTCTCTCTCTTTTTATCCTTATCCTCGCTCACTTCTCACACCACTGTTACAGGCATGGTTCCACACAGAACCAAAACAGGTTCTTCTTTGGCCTTTTAAGAGTTCTCAACAAAGCAGCATTATGGGAGAATTTCTTGCTCCTGGGTTCCCCCTACAGTTGGGAAATGGACAGTTTGGACGCTTTACACATGCATCTGTGGACAAGCTGAAAGACACAGCAGCATCACTGAAAGGTCAAGAAGCATGTGGACTGAGGCGGTAGAGTCATAATAAAGGATTTTTCACTTATATGATCACCTAAAACGACAGGACAGCACCCAACTCTTCTGATTGAATGAATGACCTTCATTCTGTCACAGTAACCTCCTACTGTTTTGACTGTGGCGACATTTTAAAGGCTAGTTTGGATCAGTTTGGATCAAGCGTGTATTATTATTATTCAAAATCGAAGAAGCTGTTTATCAGAAATTTCACGGAAAGTATGAACATGTGTATCCCGGGGAAATACCATTTAAAGGCTGCACGTGTGAATAATGCTAGTGTGAATAAAGCTGCCGTAGTAGTAGTAGAGTAGTACAGTGTTATCCTCTCTGCTGTCTCAATTTTGCACTGGCGTTCATTTTTGGGAGGAGGGCGATCCAAACCAGATGGTTGCAGATGATGTGAGGATGGACTTTTTGGTAATTGCTGTGTAGAACTGGATCATCAGGATCTGAGGCAGGTTGAATTTCATCCGCAGGCTTAGGAAGAGCATCTTCTGCTGTGCTCTCTGGCAGTAATTAGATGAAAATCTGCAGGAACTTGGATCTCCAGGAGCAGGTTGGCGAGCACTGGGTTAGAGGGACAGTTTTCCCCAGTGGTATGAGTATTGCAAAAGCAAATACACCACATGTCCATATGTTTGTGGACACTCCTTCTACTGAAGGCATTCAGCGACTTTAGGTTGCACCCATTGCTGACACAAATGTGCAAATGCACACACACAGCTTGTCTAGTCCCTGTAGAGAAGTACTACCAATAGAATAAGACTCTCTGGAGCAGATAAACAAACATTAGCCTATTGGCACCATGCTGCCTAATGCCAGAGGGGTATAAAGCCCCCCAGCATTGAGCTGTGGAGCAGTAGGAGAACTGTGTTCTCTGGAATGATGATGGTGGAGCTCCATCCAGTAATTTTGGAATGAGTTGGGGAGTCATCAAACATCCTGACCTCACTAATGCTCTTGTCGCTGAATGCAGTCAAATCTTCACAGCAATGCTCCTGCTTCAAAATGTAGTAGAAAGCCTTCTTTCCTGGACAGCAGAGACAATTACTCAAACAAAAGCAGGAGAAACTCGTTTTAATAGCCTTGATATCAGTAGAGATGTGTCCCAATACTTTTGTCCATTGTGATTTGCTGTATTCTTCCCCTTAATGTGTAATAATACATTTGTAATCGTCTATTTCTCTCTCTCTCTCTCTCTCTCTCTCTCTCTCTCTCTCTACCTCTCTACAGTGGAAAGCTCATGATGGCATTATTCTGAAAGTGGACTGGAACTCCATGAATGATTTGATTTTGTCTGGAGGTGAAGACTGCAAGTACAAGGTAAGGGGCTTCATCTTTTGGGGTAGCTTCACAGCCCAGGCAAGCCTCACTTTCCTAATTTACCATCTTCGCCATGAGCGTCTTACGGCCAACTGACCTTTCAAACCCTCAGCTCCAAGTCGTTGTGGATTTGGGTCCTCCAGACCCAGCCAACATGCTCATGTAAGGCTCACGTGGGTGGAACATGGACTAGGTGGGTTCCAGGAGCGCATGGGCTCTGAGTGGGTCTGTACATGTGTTTTCATTGTTATCATTACAGACCACCATCATCTCACATGGGTCTCATCTAGGCCCAGTATGCAGTGTATAAACCAGATGGGCCCCAGTTTAACCTCTTCTTGTCCCATCACTGACCCTGGTGGGTATCCATATGTGGGGCCAATGTGGAACCTGAGGACAAGGTTGGTGTGGCGAAACAGATAACACCACTACCTGCCAGTGAGCTACCACACCACTTGGGAGACTGGGGTTTGGTGGTAGCCTTCGCTACACCAATCACAGTCCTTGGGCAAGACTCCTTACACTATATTGGCCCAACGCTGTAACACGAGTAACCTTGTAAGTCGCTCGGGATCAGAGTGTCCGCTAAATGTCGTAAATGTAAATGTACAAAACTCTCAGATTCCCAGCTGGGCTTCCCACACAGGCTACCCACATGGACGTGTTAGCTGGGAGAGCGTCCTTCAGTTTCTAAAGAGTGTTTTAATGGTGTAGAGAACTGCACTCACAGCAGTTTCTCAGTTAGAAGTTAGAATGGTCTATATGTTTCCATTGTTGGTTTGTAGCCATTACAACAGCAATCCTGGTGTGCAGTATTGCCCAAATCCTGCCCTAGAGAGTTTATCTTAGGAGGACAGTCAGTTCCAGCACTACTTCTATACAGAGCTCATGCAGAGTTTATAAGTAATCAGCAAATTTTGGGATACCTAAACAGTTTGCACAGAATTTTTACTGCAACAGAATAGCTGCACGTTATAAATACTGACCTGTTTCATAAACTAAGACATTTTATGTTTATTTATTACAAATATTTTCCAGGTTTCTGTTCATTTTTAACCCCCTGACAGTTTACTGCCTATATTTGTGCTATTTCAGGCTGCTCCCTGGACTTGAGCTGCTCTGATGTCAATAAAAACTACAAAAATAGGGGTGTTCTAAAACTGTGGACCGGTAGTGTACATGCACACTTCATTGGTGTTTATTGGAACTGACTGTGGTATAAAATAAAACGATGCATTTATAGCACAGAGTGGAGTTCTGGGCCACCGTAATTGGGTTTGTAAAGTTCTATTTAAAGTGTTAGGGGTCCACTGTGGTTGATGAGCACCACAGCTCTGTGGAAAAAGCTGAACATCATGATGTTCATAACCTTTGAAGTGGTACGAAATAAGTCAAAGCTAAAGTAACGTTTGTCACATCGACTGCATTACAGTCAACAGATTGTATTATAAAAATTGTCAATCTGCATAATATCAGAGTTTGATTACAGCTCTGAGGACGTTATGATTTATCGCTTTGAACCGTTTGACTGTGCTCGTGTCTGCCTTTCTGATTCAGGTCTGGGACAGCTATGGGCGTTTGCTGTACTCCTCCTCCTGTAATGACTACCCCATCACCTCTGTGGCCTGGGCGCCTGATGGTGAAGTCTTCGCCGTGGGCTCCTTCAACACCCTCCGACTGTGTGACAAGACTGGGGTATGGAAAAACACACACACACACATGTCCAAACACAGAGCTCCAGGTGCATCCCAGATCCAGGCGGATTGTGATGTCAGCAAGCCCCTCAAAACGCTCTGTAGATATCACAGATCTAAAAAGGGGACTGTATGAAAGATTTTAACACCTCAGATACAAAAACTATTGACATATTTTATTTTTAGATTTGTGGCTTGGTACTCTACAACTGGTACACTGCAAAAAAATGATATGTAAGCTTCTTAATGTTTCTTAAATGTAGTCGAAAAATCGGATATTTCTCATTTTTACATTAGTGAAGGAATATTTTACGAGTATTTAACTTATTACTAACTTATTTTTACCTGTTTTATGTCATTTTAACTATTGAACTGGCAGAGCATTTTGCTTGTTTGAAGCTTTTTTTTGTTTTGACATTTCTCTGCACTTTTAGTACATAGAATTACTTAAAAGTTGTATAAATACATTAGATACAAGTTAATTAATATCATAATAGTACTACAATAATCCCAAAATAAGATTTAGGTTATTGCATCTAAGCGAATTCCACATGCTAAGACATAATTGGTAGCAGTTTAGTCATGCATTCTGTTTTCTTTCCCTGACAAAAGTGTTCCCTCCGACTAATGCTCAAAATGAAGTGTAGTGAAGGAGGCCAAGAGCTGTGGGGGGCTGGGATGTGTTGAATGTGTAATGTGTAGGAGAAAGAGTTAGTAATCATAGAATCATGCTGTAGACTTCCTGTGTGTGGCGTTTGCCTTTAGATCAGCCTTCTCTTTCTCTGCCTCTCAGTCACTTTTTTAGCATGTGGGATTGTGCCATTAGTCATTGTGCTGTCCCACAATGTCTCACCCCATTCATATCTCATATTCATGGTTAGAGCGTATGAATTAATATTTTTTTCATTTGAAAAATATTTCTAGTTAAACTGTAGTATCAGTAGGCTGGCCACGATAACTATTTGTTTGGACAATAATAATTATTTTCAGTATTATTTAATTAATGACAGTCATATAGGTAGTATTGAAATTACTGGAGATATCATTAATTAAAAGTGTGTAAATTAATGAGCAATGAACTTTAAATTAATAAGTGTGGGAAGTAATAGGTACGCTATATGGACAAAAGTATTGGGACACCTCATTATTTGTTTCTTCTGATATCAAGGGTATTAAAATGGAAGTAGTATTGACATCACGGTCATTAATTATTATTATAAGTAATATAGATATTACTGTAATACCCGACACCAGTGTGACAATACAATAAGATTATGTATAATAAAAAAATAATGTATATAATAAATTTAAGCTAATTATTCATATATAGAATAAAACAAATCTTATTTATGTTTCGGCCCCCCTGGTGGATCACCAGTGCACTGCATGCACCAGAAAAATACGTACAGGTTTCTAAGTTTGAAACGACTTAAGTAAATTTTGAAAGGCAGCTCCGAGTATAAGGGGTAAAACTATTTGGTGTTTAGGTTTGAAATGTATCATATATGAGTCCATAGTGTTATTTAACGTTGGACAAAAGTAATTGGTCAAAAGGTCAAAAAAACACTCCGGTTTTTACAAAATCTGAAATTTCCACTTCAGGCTTTAAAGGGTTAATCAGGGAGACTAACAAAGGCTACTCAGTGATGTGGGGAAGTGTAGCTAGACTCTCAGCTTTGGATCTCATGACAGTGCCTTGAGACTCTCCGAGCCGTCTTAACGTTCTAGCATTCGCGCTTGCCTCCTCGAGTTCTAAGCGGCTCTAGAATGTCATGGCGTGGAGTGGGCGAGCGTCTGAAGTTTTGTCTAGAGAGAGCAGAAGAGGAGGAGGACAGAAACAATGGTGGGGGAGAAATAAAAGAAATTCAAAGAAACCAAATTTCGAAAGTTTCCAGCTTCTTCTCGGCTCCCCTCCTCCTCTTCTCGCCAGCTGTCTTTGGAAGGCCTCGCTGTTAACACTCGAAAGTTTTCTCTCTCTGCCCCCTCCTTCCCTCCCTCCCTCCCTCCCTCCTACAATCTATCACCCCCTCCTTCCCTCAGTCTCTCACTCCCTCCCTCCCTCTTTCATTCTCTTATCCCCTTTTCTGCCTCCTTCTAATGAACCTACTGTAGACATAGTCCATGTACCTGTGTGCAGAGAGGCATACATTGCAAATATGAAGGAACAGAGGGAATATACAAGCTCCAGATTTCAATCAATCAAGCAGTCAACCTTTAATTTCATTCAGACGTACATTAAGGGTGACCCTCATTTTCCATGCATCATTTATAGTAAATTATATAATAATATAATTAAATAATCATTATATAATAATAATACTTAAATAAAAAAAAACATGGAAGAAATCAAGATAAGTAAGAAAAGTAAGTGATTTGATTAAACAATAGTTTATAGTTCATTAACACATATATATATAAAACAAATAGAAATTAAAAGATAAGTAAAAAATCTTAAAGTCAACTTTTAAAGCTTTTAAAATAATCTAGAAGGAATCTAGAATAAAGTAATTTAAAATTATCTTTCTCTATATATATATATATATATATCACAAATAACGGTTTGTAATAACTAATAACTGATTATAATATATATTATAGTGACTATAATAAAAATAAAACTAATAAAAGAAACTAGTTGCCCAGGGGTCATGAGTTTGAATGCAGAACCATATTGCTTTGCCATCAGCAGCCGAAGTCCAAGAGAGCACAATAGGCCGTGCTCACTCCAGATGGGTAGAGGGCGCTCTCTCTTCCCTCATCGCCCTTAAGCGAGGTTGGTTGACACAGGCGTCTGTTAGCTGGTTCAGTTCGGCTGGCTTTCTTCGGAGCATGTCAAAAGATCAAATAAAAAATTCTAGGAATGTAATGAACCAACAAAACAACCAACAAAATAAAACAATTTACAACTAAATAAATAAAAAAGGAAACTAAAACAAAGCTAAACTAATTAAAAAATACAATTACTAATAAAAGTAATGAAATAAACGGAAATTAAAATAAGTAAAATAATTAAAATCAAGTAAAACAGCTACAGGCAGAGTAGAGATGGCTAGAAGTTAAAATATACTAAAAATAATACAAGTAAATTATTATAAGAAATACTAAGAAAAGTAACCACAATAAAACAAGAATGAGGTAATATGGATAGTAATAAACAAGTAAATAAATTAATAAAATAACTAGAAAGAAGTAAAGAAGTACAGGCAGAGTGAAAGTGGTTAGAAATTTGTGTAAAGTGTAAGTGGGTTGAGGGACACCAGCGAGCTGAGCTTCAGTGTTTCCTGTAGTGAATTCCTGGTGCTCTGTGACCAACAGCAGTTTATGCCTGTCAATATATATATATATATATATATATATATATATATATATATATGTGTGTGTGTGTGTGTGTGTGTGTGTGTATGTACACTGTACACTGGCCTATGGTATATCTGTATTTCCCGATGTTGCCTATAGGTTCACCCGTGACTTTTTCCATTGATGAGAGCGTTCACTCCTAATAGCTCTGGATTGCGTGTTTCTGCTCTTTGCCAGGTGACGGTGAGTGAGTGAGTAGTTTCCAGCCCGTGGAAACTAATTTCCGTGGAGTGTTCACAGCTGCCAAGCCTCTGGCTCTGACTCTGCAGGAGTTAGTGGTGGCGAAAGGGTTAAGGGTTCTGCGAGGAGTCTCGGCGTTACTACCATGACTAATGGGCAGGAGTTTCATTCTGTATCTGGTACAATGAAACCTTGCACTTCACGGAGTGCTGGCTCAGCAGGAAGCCGGCTCGTTTAACCCTTCACCTCCAGCAGGACTCCACTTAGCCGCCTGGGGCAGATACAGCACACTCAAACTCTCCAACCACTCCTCCTATCAGCCTCGTGCTGGGGGCCCGGGGGCCTCTACTGCGCCCCAGCATCTGCAAACATATGGGTTACTAGAAATACATCTAGGAGCTCCATATAGTTTTCTCATGAGTAACACAGTGACGCTGCGCAGATAAGCTGCAGTATGAGGCTGTAGACATGCGATACCGTGCACATGTGTGTGGGTATTGGTGTGCACGCTTGCCCTGATCCTAGAGGGGGGTAGAGCTGGCAACCTTAACCGCAAACAAGGGGTCCTACTGATTGGGGTTACTGAAGCCAAGTTCAGGTTGCACATTAAACCCACGAGTGTTAAATTAACAAACACAATTAAATTTACTCCCTAACTTGATTGCTTTCACTGCCTGTTGGTTCGGTCACCACAAAGACTTTAGTGTGTGTGTGTAAGTGGGTAAAACTACTCACGCTAAATGGACAAAAGTATTGAGACACCCGCTCATTCATTGTTTCTTCCTAAATCAAGGAGGGTATTAAAAAGAGTTTCTTCTGCTTTTGTTGAAGAAGGCTTTCTACTAGACTTTGGAGTGATGTGCATTGCTGTGAGGATTTGATGGCATTCCGCAACAAGAGCCAGAGTTAGTAAGGTCAGGATGTTGGATGATCACTATCGCACCTCATCCCCAACTCCCCGAGCTCCACCACCATCCACCATTCCAGAGAACACAGCTCTTCCACAGCTCATTGCTGGGGGGCTTTACACCCCTCTACTAGCCCATGCCTGGCATTAGGCAGCAGGGTGCCAGTAGGTTCATGATGTTTATATCTGCTCCTGTTCTATTGGCAGTACTTCTTTCTCTACAGGGACTTCTCTACAAGCTGTGTCTGTTTGTGTGCGTACAGCCATGGGTGCAACGTAAAGTAGCTGAATGCATTCATCAGAAGAGGTGTCCACAAACATTTGGACATTCGTACACGCATGAGTCCAGTCAGTTCGGTTCAGTGTGAGCCGGAGTGTGTATGGGAATGCCTGTGTGAGTGTCAGTGACCGAGCGCGTGAGTGCACACACATGCACATGTGCCCACTAGACAACAGTCTATTTACGAGTGGCTGCAGCTGGTGTCTAGCGTCTGGGCTCTGTCACAATCCCTGACACTGTGTCACCCCTGCTAACAAGTGTGACTCTTTTTGCACGCTCTTCTCTTCCTCTGGCTCTCTCTCTTTCTCACACACACACATATACTCACACTGGGTATGAGTGTCTCCTCTCGTTGCACACTATAGCTGCGTACTGTTGGCTAAGCATAAATGCAGAGGTTGCACCTAATTCTGTCCGGAGACCTTTTAGTGCTCGTTTCTCAACCACTCCACCTTCCAATGGTTCAAAATAACATAATACACCGTCTGTCCAAATGTTTGTGGACACCTCTTCTAATGAATGCATTCAGCTACTCTACTTTTAATGCACCCACACTAAGTGATGTGACTGCAGAGCTGTAGGAACTGAGCTGAATGGTCAGTCAGACTGGAGTTTAAAACAATCGTTGCTCCAAACAAAGTAGATCAGATTAGACCGAGAACAGATTAGTCTGATTATAAGAACTGGTACTAATAAACACAGTGATTTTACTGCTGTTTACTGTTGTGGATTTGCACGACTTAGGGAAGTTGTGGGGCTGTATTATTTATAGAAACACAAAGGTCGGATTGAAGTCGGCCGATGGTCAGCATTAAGAGACTCGGATCGGATCAGATTGGATTGGGGGTAAAAATACCTTTATTGGGACGTCTTTATAGCGAATAGTGCGTTTTTGAAGACTGGCATTGTTTTATATTACATTCAAGTCTGTTATTATAAAAAAAAGCAAGGGTTACGGGTCCTGATGAGTGTTGGGTCATCCTGAGGAGTTCTGCCAGCTGTTTGTGTTCTTGTGTGTTTCACGGCTGAAGGGGCGGAGCGTCTTAGTGCTGTTTTTTAAGGAAACCTGTAGTTGGGAATTGTATGTGGTACTTAATGCCCGTATTGCTTCTATAACACAAAGTAAAGCTGTTCCATATGTGGATAAGATGGTGTGTGTGTGTGTGTGTGTGTGTGTGTATACGCATCCACAGTTTTGCTTTCACTTTTGTTCCGGTCCAACCGTACTCTTCAGGGACAAACCCAAGCGAGCCTAACAGTGGTGTACTGTAAGTCTTCCAATGATAACAACGCTGGCATTGGCTTTCGTCTGAGCGGACCCCAGCCCTCGCCCACAGCGTTGTGTCGGGGGCTAATTTGGAACGGTGTGATGGATGGTTGAGCCAGTCGTGTCTTTTCTTCTGGTTTGGGGTGAACATGCGGCCTAGCGTCGGAGCGCTGACCCTGCTGTCCACTAATTAGCCAGAACAAATGGAGAAAGTTATAGGGAAGGTATATTTACCAATACAGTGGCCAGTCCATCACGGACAGCCTCGGTTAACCTCCGCATGCCCCACCCACAAATGCTTTCTTTGCTAGCTGCTGGTGCGAGGTTGGAGAAGCTTTAGGGATCTCTGGCTAAAGCAAGACCTGTTTAATATCCAAAGTGTGCTTCTTTAGGTCAGAGCAGGAGATACCAGGCTAATGTTGCCGTGTGACCAAGGATGTGCACACATACACAACATGCAGGCTTTACTTGCGTGCTGCTCTGTTTTCTCACAATCGCTGCCTGAAATGCCATTCCTGAGTAAACACAGGGCCTATATTTGTCTTCCACACACCTGAGGGCAAGTGTGAGAAAACAGAAACTATGTGGACATTTATAGACCAGTGTGTGCACATGTAGAGCAGCGCCATCCAGGGAGCAGCCCTCTTAAAGTGGCTATGCCAACTCGTATTTTTACCGCGTGCACCGTTGGGCCATGCGTCTGACGGCTGTTTTAACTGGCTGTGAAGTAGCGGCCGTTAAAGCCAGAATGTGCCCGCGTGTACGAAAACACTTCATAGGTAGCCTCACCCGGACGACATGTTAAACGTGTGAGTGCCGGTGATTATGAAAATAAATAGGTGTAGGTTTAAAACCAAAAAATATTTATTATATGAAGAAAAAAAAGTATTGGGACACCTGCTCATTGATTGTTTCTTCCAAAATTAAAAGTACTAGAAAGAGTTGATCCTGCTTTTATTGGAGTAACTGTCTCTACTGTCCAGGGAAGAAGGATTTCCACTAGATTTTGAAGGATTATTGCATTTGGGGATTTGACTGCATTCAGTGACAAGCTAGAGTTCATGAGGTCAGGATGTTGGATGATTGATCACCACCCCACCTCATCCCAAAAGTACTGGATGGAGCACCACCACCATCATCACTCCAGAGAGCACAGTTCTTCCACTGCTCCACAGCTCAATGCTGGGGGGCTTTACACCCCTCTACTAGCCCACGCCTGGTGTTAGGCAGCATGGTGCCGATAGGTTCATGTTTACTATCTGCTCCAGAGAGTCCTATCCTATGGGCAGTACAAGCTGTGTGTGTGTATTTGCACATCTGAGTCAGCAGTGGGTGCAACATAAAGTAGCTGAATGCATTCATTAGATTAGGTGGGGTGTCCACAAACATTTGGACATCTAGTGTATAAGCCGAGGGTCACACAGCCGGGATCTTTTGTGCGTTAAATAAACGAACGCCGGCAAAATGAAAAACCTTACTACGGTTTGTGTCTCCGCTGGCAAGACCTGGGCTGGCCTTTTCTAGTGCTGGAGGCAGAGGGAGGGCGAGAGAGAGTAAGTAGGAGGCCGAGAGAGAAAGAGAGAGAGGGAGAGAGAGACAGAGAGAGAGAGAGAGAGAGAGAGAGAGAGAGAGAGAGAGAGCGAGCGTGTGAGTATAAGTCAGTGAAAGACGAAGAGTGGAGGAGCCCAACCCAGTTGCCTGGGGAGAAAACTGTTGCTGACTCAGGACTCTCTTTGTTTCGCTGCTCGCTCGCCCTCTCTCTCTCTCTCTCTCTCTCCGGTCCAACCCCTCCACATCTGCTGTTTTTCCACACAGTTGTGCCCTCTCCCTTTCTCTCTCTCTCTCTCTCTCTCTCTCTCTCTCTCTCTCTCTCTCTCCCTTTCTCTCTCTCTCTCTCTCTCTCTCTCTCTTTTTCTCTCTCTCACACACACTCTTACTCTCACGTAACACCCCCTTGCCCCCCTTAGTCTGATCTGGCGTTTTAATAGTGACACTTTCTACATCTGCACGGGCCGAGCTCATGTGATGAAAACAGATAAGAAAAAAAAAGACCCGTAAATCTGCACTCATAACTCTCTCTCTCTCTCTCTCTCTCTCTCTCTCTCTCTCTCTCTCTCTCTCTCTGTACCCCCTACCCCTCCTTTCTCTCATGCTCCGCTGACAGCACCCTTGCTTCAAAAGGCGCGAGCTGCTGGTCCACTTTCCAGACGCCCTGCGCTGCGCACACACTGTCATGTCCCAGGGCGCCAGGCGAGAGCGGTTGAACCCTATTTTAAGACGGCTCTTGGATCAGTGTTGGAGCTTTCCCGAGACAAAAAAAAACAAAACCCTAAACGTGCAGCAAACACGGTCAAGCTGGCGGTGCCAAAGAGCAAACTGGCCTGGATTACAGAGCAGAGCAGGACTGCACAACTCACTGTTTGTTAGTACTGGATGATCAAATCACGGATAATCAGATCATCTGTGATCCAAAAGATCCAGAGTTCTTTTCCTCCACGTCTGACTCAAACTCGACCAAAACTTCTTGTAGAATTTGTAAAACCAACGTACACTATATGTTAAAAAAAAAAAGTTTGTGGACACCCCTTCTAATGAATGCGTTCAGCTACTGTAAGTTTAAGCACCCATTGCTGATACACATGTGCAAATGTGCACACACACAGCTTATCTAGTCCCTGTAGAGACTAGACTGCCAATAGAATAGGACTCTCTGGAGCAGATACACAAACATGAGCCTATTGGCACCATGCTGCCTAATGCCAGGCGGGGGCTAGTAGAGGGGTATAATTGTGCTCTCTGGAATGATGGATGGTGCCCCATCCAGTACTTTTGGGGGGGTGAGTTGGGGAGTTTGGGATGAGGTGGGATGGTAATCAATCGTCCAACATCTTGACTTTACGAACTCCAGCTCTGCAGCAATGCTCCTCCAACATCTAGTAGAAAGCCTTCTTCCCTGGACAGTAGAGACAGTTACTCCAACAAAAAAAAGGATCAACTCTTTAAATCCTCAGGTGTCCCAATACTTTTGTCCATATCGTGTACCTTATCAGAGATGTCCATCACTCAGCCCAGTACAGTGAGTATCGGATTAGACTAGAACAGAGCTGTCTCTGTGCAGTGCAGCAAAATGGAAGCTGCCTCACATTGACACCCACTCCACCAGAGCAGAACGGCAGTGACGAGCCACAGATAACCACACGATGATCTTCCCCCAGGCTTCTTTTAAGAGCTTAAACAAAGACTTATCTCAGCAGCTATCTCCAACTAAGCCACAGAGGCAGAAAGAGAAGCAGGCCAGTGCAGAGGCTGCACGCCTAGCGCAGATATCTCAGCATGATGCAATGAATCACTGTTCCATGGCCCAATTCTGGGCCTTTCGTGTCTAGCACCAAATAACATCTAAATTACACTGGATACCAGTGGTGGAGTCTCTTTCTTTAATTCCTGCAGATCTGCGGCTGCAATCGGCCTCTATAAATTTGACACAGATTTTATGACAAGTTATTTGCTAGAATGGGAAGAGCGAGGCAGATGTTCAGAGAACAGGGAAAGAGAGAGAGAGTGAGCATGTGGAGAAGGAGAGATGGGTCAGACTTTCCAGTCCCTTCTAAATAGGGACGTCCCAATCAAGGTTTTTTTTTGTTTTGTTTTTTTTTAACCTCCAGATCCGATCCTAGAGTCTCCTAATGCTGACTAGTGGCCAATTCCGATCTGCTCCAATCCGATCTCTGTGTTTCTATACATAGTACAGCCCCACAACTTGGGTAAGACATGCTAATCCACAGCAGTAACATCACTGTTTTAGCAGCAGTTTCTAAAATCAGACTAAATTCTGATCTGATCTACTCTGAGCAACTTTTAAAACCACTGTTTTGAACTCTGTAGTGTTTAATATCTTACAGTCCAGTCTGACTGACCTACCTGACCATTCAGCTCCCAGCTCCTTTACAACTCTGCAGTCTAATCACTAGTGCATGTACATTAGCATTCGTGTTAGCCTCCTCCCGCTGGTTTAGAACCAGAGAATGGAGCGTGGTTCTCTCACTGGTCGAACATTTACATTTACATTTAAGGCATTTATCTCCTCCAACATCTAGTGGTACTCCAAAAAAGAAGGATCAACTCTTTAAATCCTCAGGTGTCCCCATACATTTGTCCATATTGTGTACCTTATCAGAGATGTCAATCACTCAGTTCAGTACAGTGAGTATACAATAGTTTGGTTTCTAACCAGACGGAATTCCAGAGGAAAGACATTGGAGACAAATGGGATAGAAGATCTGTGTTGTTGCACGGCTACAATCAGACTGGGTGGGCTTTTTTGGTAGCGTGGAGAAAAACGGCAGAACGTAGAGCAACATTTTGTGGAAATCCTTTTCTGACAGATAAACTAACCCAGTCTTCACCTGCTGCTCTTTGGCCGCCTGCTGCTGTTGCTGCCGGGTCTCGTTTACTTTCAGTTCCACCTTAAATAACGCAGCAGTTCCGCTCTGCTGCTGACATGTACACACTGTAACTGCGGCACTATTTAAGGTGGAATGGAGAGTTAGCATTAGAAGCCAACTTTAGCTTTTGTTTTGGCTGCTAACTGGTAACGTCACCAAACTTACCAGTTCAAATAAAGCTCTGTTGTGGTTTACTCACTAAAATAATGCCACAGATGATCTCTGTCTGGGATAGTTTTTGAAAAAATGAGAAGTTTATCTGCATCTGCATGATCGAGGATCATGTTTATTAAAGGACGCCAGATGTTTTGCACTTTACAGCAAACCTAAGCATCTATGCTAAGTGGAACGCAATCTAAAGGCCAATACCCGATCCTTTACAAAAGTAGAGTGAGGTGATGTTAGTGAGGTCTGGATCTTGGATGATGATCACCACCCCAACTCATCCCAAAAGTACTGGATGGAGCACCACCACTATCCATCATTCCAGAGAACACAGTTCTTCCACTGCTCCACAGCTCCTCAATGCTGGGGGGCTTTACACCCCTCTACTAGCCCACGCCTGGCATTATTAGGCAGCATGGTGCCGATAGCTTCATGATGTTTATTGATCTGCTCCAGAGAGTCCTATTCTATGGGCAGTACGTCTTCTATACAGGGACTAGACAAATGATGTGTATCTGTGCATTTGCACATCTGTGTCAGCAACGGGTGCAACTTGAAGTAGCCGAATGCGTTCATTAAGAGGAATGTCCACAAACATTTGGACATATATGTGTATACTGTGTATATATGCAGCTCGGAAGCTAAAAAGGAGGCAGAGAAGTGAGCGAGGAAACGAGCAAGAGGCGCATCGGTGGCTGAGAGGCGACGTGCGGAGCTGTCCGATCTACCCTGTCCCGAACAGAAAAGTTGGCAAAGCAGCAGCTGAGTGGACTGGTCTCTATAAAACGTTAAAATGGGGGTAGTTCTCTCTCTCTCTCTCTCTCTCTCTCTCTCTCTCTCTCTCTCTCTCTCTCTCGCAGGCTCTTTCTGTAGGGAAAGGGGGAGGGAAAGCGAGAGGGAGAGAAATAAATGACAGCCTCAGACACTGGTCTGCCAGCCCCTCTGGCAGAGTCATTACTCCCTGGGCCATTAAATCAGTACCTTCACAGGCAAGGCAAACATGTCAGAGAGAGAAAGAGAGGAGAAGGAGGGAGGCTCTGAGGACCCGAGGGTTATAGTTACTGAAGGAGAGGGGGATTGCGGAGTTACGCTTCCTTCAATATCGTCAGGATTCTGTGTGCTTGCGTAAAAATGAGACGTAGCCTGAGTGCAAGAACAGCAGTGACTCCGTCCATTTGTCTTAATATTAATTAACTATTTAAACGTGGGTTAATGACCAGTGAGGGTCACATAGCTTTCACTGGCTATAAAGTCAGATCGTCAGATCGCCCAACTAGAAACCTGTCCCAGTTTCAATAGGACACGTCCTGTACCTTGGGTTCGGAATACTAGTCTCCAGCCATCTTCGGTTCACCAAGGACAGTTGCCAAGGATGTGCTGCGTATCTCTATGAGAGGGGTGTAGGGTGAATCTAGGGGTGTAGGGTGAAAAAAGGGGTTGTGCTGTTACACTGGCAGCTGTTTGCTAAATCTGTCTTTCTAAATAAGTGAATTTGGCTCCTCTGGGCCCCCGAGTAAAGGGTATTTTCATAGGTTTCTAGTTGGCCGATCTGACTTTATAGCAAGTCAAAGCTCTTTGACCCCCACTGGTCATTAACCCATGTTTAAATAGTTAATTAATATTAAGACAAATGGAAGGAGTCACTGCTGTTCTTATACTCAAGCTACATCTCATTTTAATGCAAAAACAAAAGGATATCGTATTTCAATAACAAGGCTAACATGGCTCCGCCCTCTTTCTGAGTTTTTGAGTAACCTTGAAAGCTAAAGCTAAACCTGGCAAGCTGAAGCAAATGAAGGCTACGGTGGCTGGCTGCATTTGAAATATCCAATAAGTGCATTCTGGGGCAGGGAGAGCTCAGCAGCTACAGCTCTGGGCTGTTGATGAACGGGTTGTTGGTTTGATACCTGGACACTGTTGGGCCCTTGAGCAAGTGATTGCTGCCCACTGCTCCGGGCATGTGTGCTCACTGGTGCCAAATTCCATCTGTGTCTTATACAGATGGTGAGTATGGGTGTCTTTGTCTTCTAGCTTGTCTGCTCGGACTGCCTGTGTGGACATGTGATTAAAGGCCTGCCAATTAATAAGTTGGTCCACTGCTCCACAGCTCAATGCTGGACAGGGCTTTATACCCCTCTAGCCCTATTCTATAGGCAGAACTTCTGTACAGGGACTAGACAAGCTGTGTGTGTCTGTGTGCATTTGCACATCTGTGTCAGCAAAGGGTGCAACTTAAGTAGCTGAATGCATTCGTTAGAAAGGGCATCCACAAATATTAGGACATAGCGTAACTCTTTAATAGAAGAAAAAACAAGAAGTTCTTAATTTTTCATGTTGATAAAGCACTAATTTGAACTAATTTGGACTCAGCCAACTTCTTTCATCTGAGACGCAGATTGGAGAGGTTTCTGCTTTCACCACAAAGTAACAAACGATAAATCATCTGCAGCTGCAGAAAAGTTACCTTTCAGGGTTAGCACATGCCTTTGGTACAGCTTTCCGTTTTGCACCGTGTTCCTTTGATTTAACTTGATGCTCTTTGGCTGTAAAATTGCACTAAAGTTTCCATGACTTTCCTCTCCGTTGCCTTAAAGACCCCTGCAGCACCCCCACTAAAATCACTGTACAGCAGAGGCTGCCAGCTGAAAGTTCATTACTGCATTACTGAGTATCAGGGGAGAGAGGAAGGACGAGAGGACGAGAGGCTGCATGCTGGCGCTTAACTTCTCCCTCGGGCTCAGACCACTCAATCTTAACGCTTAAGCCCGACTGGGTCCCAGTAACAACACATTTACAAACTCACCCGAGCCCATGCCCACCTGGAACACACCTAGACCACGTTCCACCCATATGAGCCCCACATGAGCATGCTGGCTGGGGCAGTCTAGAAATCATCCCATCCAAAAGTACTGGGTAGCGCCACCATCATTCCAAAGAACACCGGTCCTCTGTGAAGTACTGCTTTGCTTTCCAGTACTATTTGAAGTACTGTTTTGCTTTCCGGTACTTTTTGAAGTTCCAATTTGTGCCTTCCAGTACTATTAGAAGTACTGCTTTGCTGTCCAGTACTTTTTGAAGTACTGTTCTGCTTTCCAGTACTATTAGAAGTACTGCTCTTCTTTCCAGTACTTTATGAAGTGCTGCTTTGCTTTCCAGTACTATTAGAAGTGCTGCTCTTCTTTCCAGTACTTTATGAAGTGCTGCTTTGCTTTCCAGTACTATTAGAAGTGCTGCTCTTCTTTCCAGTAGTATTAGAAGTGCTGCTTTGTTGTCCAGTGCTTCTTGAAGTACTGTTTTGCTTTCCAGTACTTTTTGAAGTTCCAATTTGTGCCTTCCAGTACTTTTTGAAGTACTGTTTTGCTTTCCAGTACTATTAGAAGTACTGCTCTTCTTTCCAGTAGTGTTAGAAGTACTGCTTTTCTTTCTAGTACTATTAGAAGTAATAGTTTGCCTTCCAGTATCATTTGAAGTTCCAAGTTGTGCCTTCCAGTACTTTTTGAAGTACTGTTTTGCTTTCCAGTACTATTAGAAGTACTGCTCTTCTTTCCAGTAGTATTAGAAGTAATGCTTTGCTTTCCAGTACTATTAGAAGTGGTGTTACTGTTTATGACTTGCTGAGTTAGGCAGATTTCTCATTCTACATTCTGGCTTGGTTACGCCTGTCTCACAGTGAAACCTGGACTGCATATTATTCCTCTGTGACCTAAGAACTCTGCAGGACAAAGCAGCGTTTTTTGGTTAGCCAGGTAACTGAAGCCAAAAGTCAAGCCTGTCCAATTGGAGGAGAGCTTTAGTGATCTCCTTTAAGATAACCCACACTCGGGCCTTGGTTGTCCATCTTACTAAGAAACCTGTTGAGCCGATATTCAAACACTGAAATCCCAGGTTGAGTTTGTTGTGTTTTAGTAAATGAAGTTGAAGATATTATCCAAGCCAACAGTTCAGCAGGAAGGTGGTGTTGGGGTTTAACAGGACTCTAAATGATGAGTCTTGCTCATATTGATTGAAGTGTTGGAGGACTGACGGATCACAAAACCCACACTTCAGATTGGATCACTTTTTTTGAGTCACGGATCGCATTGTTTTCAGATCAGCAAAAGACACAATTAAACACACAAATTTTAGCTTTCAGTTTGAAGGCATTTTGTGTTACTACATTTGTTTGTGTCAGTGGCTTTTATTTTGAAATGGTCTGTTTGTTCATTTGTATAAATGATTTATTAATGACTTACATACTTCCAGTACTGTTAGAAGTACCTTTCTGTGTTCCAGTTCTTTTTATTTGCTTTCCAGTACTATTAGAAGTATTAATTTGCCTTTCAGTACTATTAGAAGTACTGCGTTTTTCCCCCAGTACTATTAGAAGTACTGCTTTGCTTTCCAGTACTTTTTGAAGTGCTGCTTTGCTTTCCAGTGCTATTAGAAGTGCTGCTTTGCTGGTGACCGTCTTTAAGCCCAGTGTTTGTTAGAAAAGTTAGTCTAGCATCTCCTGTTGTTTAAACCTGTCTTGGCTGTTTGACTGCATCTGGATCAGCCCTAAACCATGTTCATTTATTTAACCATCTTAACCCTCATCGCTCTCATCACACAGTAGGCCTTACTTCCCCCCCTGGACCAGCTAGTACTGTATTTTAAACAACCTAATATACTGGAGCTATATTAGAAATACTAGTTTGTTTTTTAGTACTTTTTGAAGTACTGTTCTGCTGTAATGGAGCTCTAACAGTCCCACTAAATTCAGCCAATACAGCCAACGTCAGTTCCACCCCACACCAACCCCCCCCTCCCCAAGGCCTGACCTCTGCTCTTTGACCCTGTGGTTTAATTTTTCACCTCTTTCAGTCCTCCAGGGGCCTCCCTTAATTTACCCTTCACCCCTAACAGAGAGGCGAGCGGGAGGCCGGCCTGCTCTGATATTGTTTTTGGAGAGCGGCGCTGTTGGGTACTACGCATGCTTAATGCCGGCCTTCAGTTTGTCCTCCGTAGCGGAGCTGCAGTGTGTAAACCCGCACTGTTCGGTTCGTGCTAGCCTTGCGGCTGTGCAGGGCTGTCCCTGGCTGTGCTGGGAGTCGTTTGAACCTGCCAGTTGTTGTGCAGTGGAATTTGCGTGCACTCAATTTACGATCAGATTTCACCGTACGCAACTCCGATGAATAAGGGCCGCTGTTTTATGACAGCGTGGAGAAAAGCTCGTACACTGCTACACTCTCTAGGCTAGGCTAATAATAAGCTCTCTGCCTCCCTTTTTCTCTAATATCTAAACTATATATAATAATATACATGTTAATACACACACACACACACACACACACTTTACTGAGGAATAATACCCACAGTAAGTATTACTGTAGATAGTGAAGCAGGGAGATATGGGGAGGTGGGTGTTACCCACTGTGTCTCAGGCGATCACACCCTGATGTACAGTATCTCTCTCCTCTCTTTCACTCTTTCTCTCCCTCTCTCTCTCTCTCTCTCTCTCTCTCTCTCTTTCTATCTCTAACTCTCTCTCTCTCTTTTGCTTGCTCTCTCTTTCTTTTTCTCTCCCTCTCTCCCTCTTTCTCTCTCTTTCTCTCTCTCTCTCTCTCTCTCTCTCTCTTTCTGAGTTTCTATCTCTAACTCTCCCTCTCTCTCTTTCTGTATTTCTCTCTATCTCTAACTCTCTCTCTGTCTTGCTTGCTCTCTCTCTCTCTCTCTCTCTCTCTATTTTGTCTCTCCCCCTCTCTCTCTTTCTTGTTTTTCCTCTCTCTCTGTATTTCTCTCTCTCTCTCCCCCCCTCTCTCTCTCCCTCTCTGTCTCTCTCTCTCTCCCTCTCTCTCTCTCTCTCTCTCTCTCTCTCTCTCTCTCTCTCTCTTTCTCTGTCTCTCTCTCTCTCTGAAAGGCTGGTGCAGTGGTGCTAATTGAATTCTGCTGGCCAGCGCACAGCTGGGCTTTGCTGATGAGTCTCAGGGGAGCAGGGCATGTGTGGATAGTTACCATGTTAAGACGGGTCGAGCACACAGCCATGTGAGGATAGTTACCCCCCCACCCCCCCGCCTCTGTCTCTCTCTCTCTCACTCTGCTTGTATTTCCAGTATTTGTGTCGTAGTGGAGAGACCCTGCACTGCACTGCACATCTACTTTACTCATGATAAATCCCCCCCTTCTTTATCACTTCACACACACTGCAGGCTGCACGCCACAGTCACGGCCACAATAAAGAACGAGCCCTGCAGTAAAGGTGTGTGAGGAGTGTGTGTGTGTGTGTGTATGCAGTCCTACCTGTATTTCTTTTTAATGTAACGACAGGTAATCTAACTACTGCATGTGTACAACACGTAAAGGGGAATTTCACCAACTTCTCAGAATTTGATCATTTTGATTTCACATAAAATCTGAATAAAAGTCAAGTTGACTTTTTATCCAATCAGAACCGTGGGATCTGAAGACAGAGCACAGCACTGCCATCTAGTGGTCAGGGTTTAAACACAACACTAAATGAACCACTGTCTGACAACAATCTTTACAGAGAATCCATACTGTATTGCTAAACATATAATCACGATACTTCGATATACGGATATTGTTACGCAGTCCACAGTGGCCACTTCCATCACATTTCCTGTAATGGACACTTATAAAGCTGAAGCCTGTGTGATGATAAGGGCTGCTGGAATCTTTTATTTATAGTTTATTAGTTTTGTGTTGAGTATTTTATTATCCTCCAAATTAGAACCTGTGTTCTAGATATGCTGGTTTTAATGGGCATGTCGTTTAGCTCGAGTTAGCGTGGGTCAGGTTATGGACGAGGTTGTATTTGGGCATTAAGTTACACGAAGGGCACGTTGCCCTGTAGCTCGAAGCGTGCGCACACACACACACGGCTCCTGAGTTATTGTAGCACTGTGCATGAACCTCAGAGTGCCCTCGCCGGAGTGGACGTGCTGCCAAAACAAAGAGAGCGGAGGTGGGAGAGGAGGGGTTAAACTAGCGGTTCTGCTTAAAAACAATGAACTACGAGCTCACTTCTACACTGTATGGACAAAAGTATTGGGACACCTGCTCATTCATTGTTTCTTCTGAAATCAAGGGTATGAAAAAGAGCTGATCCTGCTTCTGTTGGAGGAACTGTCCCAGCTGTCCAGAGAAGAAGAAGAAAGGCTTTCCACTAGATTTTGTACTAGGAGCATTGCTGTGAGGATATGATTGCATTCAGCGACAAGAGTGAGGTCATGTTAGTGAGGTCAGGATTGATCACCACCTCACTTCATTCTCAACTCATCTCCAGCTCATCCTATTGCTCAAAACCATTGGATGGAGCACCATGCATCGTTCTCAATGCTGGGGGGCTTTATACCCCTCTTCTAGCCTACGCCTGGCATTAGGCCGCATGGCGCCAGTAGGCCCATGTTTAATGATCTGCTCCAGAGAGTCCTATTCTATTGGCTTCTTCTCTACTTCTCTACAGGGACTAGACACACGCATGTGCATTTTCACATCTTTTTCAGCAGCTGAACGCATTCATTAGAAGAGATGTCCACAAACATTTGGACATGCAGCGTGTTTTATGGTACCTTGGCAGCATTTCTGTTTATCCTCATAATCGCTGCCTCGTATCGCGCCGCTAAGCCGGGAGACGTCGAGTTCGGAGACGTGCCTCATTCGCCGGGCGACTCGAGGATGACGGGAGGTGTAATGGAGGCGAAATGCATTCACGTCAGTTGAGGAACGCCCCAGAGAAGAGCCTGTGATATAATATCTTATCGTCCGAGGGCAGATATTTACGACATCTGCGGTTGGCTCGGTTTTTATGAGACTTCCAGTGCGTGTGTCTGCGAGGCTCTGCTGTTTCTCCTCCTCTCCCCCTGGAAGATATTGGATAGACAGATAGAAGGATAAAGTGTGTCAGTGAATCTCCGTGCGATTAAGGCAGCTCAGACAACGCGGTGCCACGGGACGTTTCGGGGCAGGTTTTTTTTACGGCCCGGTGTGCTCGTTGCGCTTGATAGCGTGTAATTTAGCGCAGCGGGTCAGGCTTTATTAGAAAGCTCGCTACAGAAGATGCACGTCTTGCCCCGCGGAGCAGCAGACATATACTCCACTCACATCCCCCAGCTGGGTTTTTTAGCTGTCCTCTACTTTTCCATTTCAGCTCGCACATACACTATATGTCCAAATGTTTGTGGACACCCCTTCTAATGAATGCAGTCAGCTACTTTAAGGTGCACCCGCTGTTGACTTAGATGTTTAAATGAGCACACACATAAACACACATAAACACACATAAACACACTACTGCCAGAGTAGGACTCTCCGGAGCAGATCAGTAAACATCAAGACCCTATTGGCATCATGCTGGCTAATAATGCCAGGCGTGGGCTAGTAGAGGGGTGTAAAGTCCCCCAGCATTGAGGAGCTGTGGAGCAGTGGAATGATGGATGGTGGTGGAGCTCCATCCAGTACTTTTGGGATGAGTTGGGGAGTTGGAGATGAAGTGGGATGACCTCACTAACATGACCTCACTCTTGTTGCTGAGTGCAATCAAATCAAATGCAATCAAATCCTCACAGCAATGCTCCTCCAAAATCTAGTAGAAAGCCTTCTTCCCTGGACCGTAGAGACAGTCACTCCCACTAAAACCACAGACAGAGGTCCTCCTCTTCTTCTTCGGACATGGAGCTCCACATCACTCTGATCTCTATGGGTTGCGTTGGAAAGCTAAGTTAGCTCTGCACGAATTAGCTTGACATAACGTTAGCTAGCCTGTTGGGGTGTTGGTTTAGCGTAGCTAGCTACTGTATGATACGTCCACAAACCGCCTGATAGGAAGTGACCGGAAATTCCACACAAAGGTGGATGAAACTCCTGAAAGTGGGCGTGGCCAAGTAAGGTGAGTAGAGGGAAGAAAAGTGAGATAAGAGAGAGAGATATTAGTCAGACAGACTGAAATATCTAATAGAGTAAAGGTCAGAGGTCGTTAGATACGAGGTGTTTCGCCTAGTTAAAGCTATTCCATCTCAGCCGATGTTCTGCCGGTAAATGTGACCCCACGGTTTTGCTGGCACATCAGTTCCCGCTTCTTCACAAACCTCAGGAAATCAGCATAAACACTGTAAAAAAAAAAAAAACCCTGACCTCATATTTTTGCCTTCCTGCCCACATTTCCCTCCTACTTCTCTCTTCCAGTCTTCTGGGGCCTCTTTGCAGTCTTTAAATCTTTACCCCCCCCCTTTTGATACGTATCAGAACGTCCTAGTGAAGATATGCACTGTCTGAGACAGGAGTGCGTGTCTGTGTGTGTGTGTGTGTGTGTGTGTGTGTGTTTGTGTGTGTGTGTGAGTGTGAGCGTGTAAGGACTGTAGAGTAGAGTATTGGCAGGTCTCTTGCGATAGGAAACGTATTGGATACGGGAGCAGCAGTTAACCCGAATGTCTGGTTTGAATTTCAGGGCCCGTTGTTGCCGCTCTGCAGGGCCTAATGCGATCAAAGCGTGGTGCCATTGGCCGTCGCGAGTGCTCAGCTTTTATGTGTGTGACCTGAAGGAAAGGGTGGACTCTAAGCATGGCTCCTGAGACACAGTACGAGCTTGATAGTGAACGATTCAGTGATTCATTGAACCGCATAAAGCCAAACTGAAAAGCAGAGCCTACACTGATCAGACATGGCCTTCAGAGTGCTTCAGATTGGGAATGCGAACAACTGGTCATCTTAATTATGACCAATTCTGATTCATTACATCTTACATTGGCGGCATTTGGCTTCAACTGTTTACTCAGAAAATAGCCTTAGCTAGTTTGTAGAGGCAAGAACCCAGAAGATCCCTCTAAGCTTAGATACTACTAAATACAGACGTCAGTGTGGAGACCATAATACTCCACATACGCTACACTCTACTATACAAGTACTAATGGAAGAGCTGAGTCTTCAGCCTGGGTTTGAACACAGCGAGTGACTCTGCCGACTCTACCCAGGGGAAGTTCGCTCCACCACATCGATGCCAGGACAGAATGGGGTGTAAGAAAATATCGATATATTCATTTTTTGAGACTTTCATACATATCTATTTGGAGGTGGGAAGCATCCCAGTTGGCCATTAAGGAAGCACCCGAGAGGCATCTACATCTACATATCAGGTCGCAACAGTGATGACCAGTGGGTTCATCTGAGCCACCTTATACAACAAGAACCACACGATCTCCAGAACATCAGGCAGCTCTTGTGGAGGCAGGTCATGGATAACCAAGGCTCTCACTGATGCTCATGGAGGTCCCACCTCACGACTTGAAGGATCTGCTTCTAACGTTTCCAGCACCTCCAGAGGTCTCTTGGGGAGTCCATGCCTGGAATGGTCAGATTTGTTGTGGTGTCAGTAAGAGGGACCTGCTCCACACTAGGCATGCTCTTTTTGTGTTGTCTGTATGAATGATATATATGTAAATGTCCGAATGTTTGTGGACACCCCTTCTTATGTTTGATTTTTAAATGAGCACACACACACACACACACACACGCACACACACACACCAATGCCAATAGAGTAGGACTCTCCGGAGCAGGTCAATAAACATCATGACCCTATTGGCACCATGCTGCCTAATAATACCAAGCGTGGGCTAGCAGAGGGGTATAAAGCCCCCCAGCATTGAGGAGCTGTGGAGCAGTGGAAGAACTGTGTTCTCTGGAATGATGGTGGTGGAGCTCCATCCAGTACTTTTGGGATGGTCAGTATGATATATATGTAAATGTCCTGCGCTCCTCCAGAAAGCGCTTCCAGACTCAGGCAGCTGAAGTGCTGTATGGGCTGAATGGGGGTTGCTTTTGCAGCTTGGTTTCAAGTACTGCCCACCCTTAATTACCCAGGATTAAACCGCCAGGCTGTGCTGGACCCTCCAGGCCCTCCAGGACCTGAATTGGACACCCCTGGTTTAGTAGAAACTGCATCACAAACCAATTAGATTGGATTACATTTGTTTCTTTTAGTGGACCCAGATGTGTGAGGCCATCAAGGTACCTCTTAAGCAGAGCTCATCCCAGCCTGAGGCCCCTCTGCCCAGTCCTCCCAGAACACAGCAAGACCTCCCTGCCCAGCCCCCACTCTGGGTAGGCCCCCTCCTCCTTAACCAG
Organism: Salminus brasiliensis; assembly: GCF_030463535.1. Taxonomy (NCBI): domain Eukaryota; kingdom Metazoa; phylum Chordata; class Actinopteri; order Characiformes; family Bryconidae; genus Salminus; species Salminus brasiliensis. The sequence goes on from NC_132900.1 coordinate 30,860,402, forward strand.
CTCCTCAGCCCAGCTTGAGCACAACCCACCCCACCCCCCCCCACCCCCACCAGTCCCCAGCCCAGAGCTGGACCCCAGCACTCAGGGGTCAGCGCAAAGCGACATTTACAAGCTCTTCTAATTTACTGAGAGATTGATGGGGAGGACCTCCTTCTCCCATCTCCCCACCCCCACACCGCCTTTTACACGGCTCCAACTTTTACTCAGTCTCTCCCTCTCTCTCTCTCGCTCGCTCGCTCCTTATACCTCTCTGCCTCTATCAGGCTTTGTCTTTTTTACCCCTCGCTTACTCTTTGTGCACCTCTCTCTCTCTCTGTCTTTAAATCTGTCCGTTCTCTAATACTACTTCTGTCTCTCTCACTACCTTTCTTTCATTCTCTACCCAGCTCTCTCTCTCTTACTTTCGCTTATACCTCTCTCTACCACCTTTTGTCTCTCTCTTTCTCTCTGTCGGTTCCTCTCTCTCTAGCCACATCTCTCTCTCTCTCTCTCTCTCTTTGTATCTCTACCTCTCTTTCTCTCAGTCTAATACTCTTTATGTCTCTTACCCCTCTCTCACTCTTTATACACCCCTCTCTCTTTCTCTTTTAATCTGTCTCTCTCCCTTTCCCTCTGCCTTGCCATTAATCTCTATCCATTTATCTCTCTCTCTCTCTCTCTCTCTCTCTCTCTCTCTCTCTCATTGTGTCTCTACCTCTCTCCCTCCGTCTACCACTCTTTATCTCTCTTACCCCTCTCTCTCTTTTTATACCTTTAAATCTCTCGCTACTTCTCTCTCTCTCTCTCTCTCTCTCTCTATCTCTCTCTAACTATTTCAGTCTCTCTCACTCTGTTTCTGTCTTTCATCATCTCTCTCTCCCCCCCTTCTCTCTCTGGCTCTGTATTAATATGAGCTGTATGTGCATGTGTGTGTGTAGTATGTGTAGTATGACGGGTGAGCCTCCGTGGTAGTGGGACAGGGCTGATACGCTAAGATACGATAAGAAGTGACAGAAGGACTGCAGCATAAAGAGAAGATGAGCCTCTTAAGCTGTCAGATTCACGCCGGTCTCCGACTCTCCCGCTGTTTGTTTTTGCTGCTCTGTGACTGAAGGACCTCAGAGCAGTGCTTTCAGGTCAGGTTCTTTCTCCTAAAGCCACAAGCAGGAGATTCAGGAGAGGCTTCTCTTACGCGCGTGGCAAACCCCACCTTTGGAAATCAAATGTTTGTCTAAAGTATGTGGACACTCCTTCGTCTTAGTGAGTTTGGCTGTTTCAGTCACTCTCATACAGCCATGCAGTCTCCTTCAAAAAAAACAGTTTGACAGTTTTCCAACACATCAGTTTTTCAGTTTTCTGCCTGGCTAGAGCTGCCCCAGCCGACTGTGAGTGCTGGTATTGCGAAGCCAAATGCACTGGAGCAAAGCAGCAGGGCTGGCTTCGTATTGGCATTTGTATTTGGTTGTAGTTGTGAGAGTTTTGGGAATAATAATAGAAATTTAGATTTTGTTGAGAGTGTTGTATCATTCTGATTAATTTACTGGTTTCATTCTCTTGCTGGGAACCCAGACTTTTCAATCTCAAAGCACTCTGCACCCCACCTTAAAGCATTCCCCGCAACTCCACCTGTGTGAGGACAGGCCAAACTGGACCCTCAGAGTAGTCTAGCTCTTGTTTAAATGCTGAGAGCACATACAAAGAGCTTAATAGCGTTTAAACTGGAGTAGAGAGTTAGTTGTGTGTTTGGTTAGCGATTCATTAATTAGTGGGTTTGGCTGTGTCAGCTACTCTCATTGCTAACAGATGCATCCAGCCATGCCGTCTCCTATGAGAGACATCAGTAATATGGTGGGGTGGTGATCAACATCCAACATCCAACATCGTGACCTCACTGACCTCACAGTGCTTTTGTCGCTAAATGCAATCAAATCCAGCTCCAAAATCTAGTAGGAAACTTTCTTCCCTGGACAGTAGAGACAGTTATTTAAACAAAAGCAAGATTAGCTCTTTTTAATACCCTTAATTATGGAAGAAACAATAAATGAGCAGGTGTCCCAATACTTTTGTCCATATAGCGTTTGTGTTTGTCTTGTTCCTGTTGTGTTTACATAGACGTAGCATGTGTAACCAAGAAGATTCAGTGTATTGTGTGTGTGTGTGTGTGTGTGTGTGTGTGTGTGTTTCCATGCGGTACCTGTCCTGCCAGGCTGTCTGTAACGGAGGAGCGAGGCTAACTGAAGCCAGCTGGGCTTCTCCCTCCGGCTCCACCAGCCAAGCTCTCCTAATTTATACCACTAGCCCAGCGCAAGCCTCCCCTCCGCCTGACAGCATGTGTAAACACTGACTTTGCGTGTGTGTGTGTGTGTGTGTGTGTGTGTGTGTGTGTGTCACATGCCACCCCGTCGATTAGCGTCCTGTGAGGAGAAGCAGAGCAGGCTTCTCTCGGTCAGCGCCGACATATTTAACGTGTCTGATGTAATGGGGCTGAATCAGCAGATAGTTCCACAGGGAACCATTAGACTCCAACATGTGTCATTAACCCCTTCCCCTCTCTCTCTACACACTCCTAGACCAGGTGGAGAGGCAAGGGAAGTACAGGACAGGCGGAGGACGTTTAAATACAGCTCCTCTGTTTCAACATAAAGCTGATGATCATATTATTAAAATATATTCATGATTATTAGTTCATTGCCTTTGCCATTGTTTGTAGCCGCCTGGCCAGTTTTAATTAAGCTGTATATTTTTTGCCTCCACCAAAAATGAACTTTGGATAATCTGAAATTTAGAGTGGTATCAGATCTTTACTTAAGAAAACGTCATTAAAACTATTAGCTATTTAACTAAATTATACAGGAAATCTATCTTATGGAATTTGTGTAGACTTTCAAAAATGTAATGGAACCACACTCTCCGATCATGACCAAACTTGTTGTACCTGCCCGAAGTTTAATACCGAAATAACCTGTAAAGTTCGGTGGACATGTGCCAATAGAGGGCGCTAAAGTAGTAATTCCAGTTGTTTCAACTTTTTTCGTGAAAGGCCTCAATGTGCTGAGTAGTGCTTGGACCCCAGAAATTGCTGTTGACAACATATATGGAAAGGTGAGGATTGGACTGGGTGTATTTTTTTTTCTGTTACATAATGAAGCTGATGTTAGCATCGTAGAAAATGTGTTGTTTACAACTTTACTGGTTTCAATTAGTTACATATAATTACATCTATCCACCTGCCTTTAACCTTTCTATGCTTTGGCCGAAAATATTTACAGAAGGCTGAACAATCCTATTTAGACTAATTGAGCTTTGGTCAGAATATGTAATTCAGAGTGTGATCACATATCTAGTTGGGAAGACTTTACTATTAGATGTGTTTTACTAAGTATAAATGATGGGAAATGACCTGTAAATCTGGGTGGACTTGTGTCAACAGGGGGCGCTAAAAACAGTAATTCTAGTTGTTGCAACTATTTTCACAAAAGGCCTTAAAGTGCTGAGTTGTTCTTGAACCCTAGAAATTGCTGCTGGTGGCTGTGTTTTTAAATGGGTGTCTGAAAGCTCAGACTGTGAGAATAGACTGGGTGTAGTACAGTTAGCTTCAGTGAGCTAAACCAGAAGCTCAACATTTATGTAGCGACTCTAAACCCCAGACTAAATTGAGTGAGACTTCTACCAACGCTTTCTAAAGCTTGTCCAACCTCACGACAGTTGCTAGGGGGAGAAATTGCCTTGGTGGGCGGAGCATGGACATGGCCAGTTCTCTTTGTGAAGCAATGGCTGTCATGTGTGGGTGGATTTACACATGCTGTGGGTACAGTGGAGCCAAATATGGCGATGGTGTGTAGCTGGTAAGAAGACATTCATTGTTCGCCAGCAGAAAGAGAGAGAGCCGCCTAAAGCTTGCCCGAGCCGCGGATACAGAGAAGAGAGGGAGAGAGTCTGGCGAGGGAGAGAGACTAGCGCTTTGTTTCCTTTTAGCGTTTGGACTTTACTGCTTTCTCGCTCCTCTCTCGCTCTAATAAGACTGCAGTATGGAGAAGCAGCCGGCTCGGAGCACCTGCCAATCCTAATGGCAAACGTATGTGCAGGCAGAGAGGCGAGAGCAGAGGAAAGCTCCCCCAAAAGAGGGCAGCAGCGCTGGCCGAGTGAGACAGATTGCATCGTCCCCGATTGTGTGTATGTGTGTACATGTATTTTCTTGAAGGCCGAGGCTGTGGAACATCTACAGTGGTTTGAAGTTTAGCAGATTCAGGTCCAGACAGTGAAAGGCAAAGTGGGAAGAGTGCAGCAGTGGTGTGCAGTGATACTTTCTAGTGAGACATTGCTTTCTCCTCAGAACCCAGATCAGTTTAGGGACATCATAGCTGTGGTACAACGGATAACACCACTGCCTGCCACTGAGCTACTACGGGGGTTCGATTCCCGGTCTGGGTCACTATGCTGCGCTACAGTTAAGAGTCCTTGGGCAAGACTCCTAACACTACATTGGCCCACCTGTGTAATACGAGTAACCTCGTAAGTCGCTCTGGATAAGAGCGTCAGCTAAATGCTGTAAATGTAAATAACTGTTACAACCATCATGTTGATTTACTTTCTTAACAAGCCGTTAAATGTAGCCTTAACCCTTTAACCCTCCAAGGCTTATCACACGCAGATAAAGGACTGGTGTGGCTATTCTTTAGTAATAGAGGCTTGTAATAACACTCTCACCCCCGTCTGCTGACCAGAGGCTGGTATAAATAAGCTACAAGCGTTACTAGCTGTTATCGCCCTCTGCTAGCACTCTGCCACTAATTTATGCTAAATGCTAAATGCTAAAGTTGGCGTTAGCTTGCAGCGGCTACATTCTGAGGACTGAACACGTAAACTGGAAGCTCTTTTGTTTTGTCTTGTTTTTATTCCTGTTTTGCTTATTATTATTATTATTATTATTATCCCGTGTCGACCAGTGGATGACGGGTTCCCCTTTTGAGTCTTGGTTCCTCTCAAGGTTTCTTCCTCTCGATCCGAGGGTGTTTTCCATGCCACTGCTGCCACTGGCTTGCTCAAAAGAGGCTCGAACCCGGATCTCTGTAGAGCTGCTTTGTGACAACATTCGTTGTAAAAAGCCTAACGAAATAAATCTGAGTTGAATTGAATAGAATTGAATAGATGCTGAAGCACTGACGTTGTGTTGTTGGGCTAGGCTAGGTCATGTTCACCGCTTCCACACTGTACAGAGTTTTGTGCCATCACAGTCGCACTGCCTCGCCGCATCGAGCAGCGAGCTGGATACAGTGCCCCCACCGTTGCGCCCCACCGTCCGTATTTAACCTTTAGGGTCTCCAGGTGAGCCTCAGCCAGTCTTTCTCAGCTCGTATCCACTGATGTGATGTCACACACTCCGACTGTCTCGGCCTCTGTGTCCTCTGCTCCATAAATTCACTCTAATATACATATACTCCTGCTCGCTCGCTCTCTCTCTCTCCCAACCAGCACCAAGAGAATAGGAAGTGCCTGGAGGTTAGCCAGGATCATCCCTTTTTGGTCTTTTGGTTCCAATAAAACTTGTCAGCAAATCTGCTGCTGAATGATCCACACACACACTCCCTCTCTCTCTCACACACACACACACTCACACACTCACACACATGCTTGCACTGCCTCAAGGTGCATTTTATTTATTTAAATGTTTTCGGTTAAAATGAGGGTCCCGTTACAGCTGACTCTGACCAGCGGTCCAGTGTGCACAAGTGCTGGCACCGTTCCACTGGGTGGGTGGGTGGGGGCTGTGTTTTGAGCAATAGCTGTGTGGGGATATGATTTTATTAGGTGTAAGCCATGATCTGGATATGGACTGAGCGCTACTACCCTTTTTTCAGCCTGCTCCCCTCCCTGTTTCTACCCTCTACCAGTCGGCCCTCAGGCGGAGCACCCTGCACAGAGGCCCCTTGATTTGAAGACCACTTTTTTTGGTGCCTCCTATTCATAAAGGGACGGCAGTTTCGGCCCTTATTCTGAATCTAGCTGATTATTTATTGGGTTGTTAGGTAAGCTCTGATTGGTTGTGTACATTTACATTAATGGTATTTAGCTGAAGCTCTTGTCCAGAGCGACTGGAGCGAGGTGGGCCGTTGTGGTGTTGGGAATCTTGCCCAGTCCTGTCCAGCATAGTCACCCAGACCGGAAACCAAACCCCAGTCTCCCAGATGGAGTGGTAGCTCGCTGGCAGGTAGTGGTGTTATCTGTTGCACCACACCAACCACCAGTCAGCCATAACCTCTGCCTGCACCATGGTATTCTATATTATACTATAATATATAATACTGTATTATATATTATAGTATATATTTATAGCTGCTGTGCTCGTGGTTAAATCCAAATAAGCAATAAGAACAGCGAATGATGTCTGTGTATCTGGGTGTATGTGGAACGAAATTGACTAGAATAGACATTAAAAGGGCTTTTTGGTAAATTCATGTAGGAGCATAATGCAAAAACCAACATACTTCATATAAATGAAGCAGAATCCAGAAGAAATACATAACAGAATGCTGATAGGATGAGGGTGGGCCCACAACGAAGGCCTTTTATAGAAGAGTGACCTAATATCCCTTCAGCAGGGCTTGTGGTTAGTCCACCGCACTCTGCAATAGTCCTGTAGTCACAGTGTAGTGATGAGGTGTGTATTCTGAGAGCCAAGTTCAGTCTTTAAGTTCTGCCGATAAGGGCTTTTTCCTCAGTCCCTCACACAGATACACCTGTAATAACCCCACGGCCAGTCAGCGCCAGTGTGTGGACGTTGCAAATGTGTCGTATCGTACTTTCCATTTACGGGGAAGTTTCTGGAAAAGCAGGGAAAAGATAAATGTCTGATGGATGTAAGCAAAAGCTAAAAATAATCTGAAAATAGTGCCAAACACATCATGTGGTGGAACCTGATCCTGAGTTACATACACGTTTAAGAACTCCATTAAAGTAATGATGTGCTCTAGGGCTGCAGAAAAAGTCCAGAGCATAAACCAGAGAAAGCTCAAGGCTAGAAAGTGAAAGTGAGTTGGGAGAGGGAGAGACTGATAGCGGGTCATGCGGAGGGAAGTAGGCTAATTCAGTTTAATCCACTCCACTCTTATTTATGTCGGCCTTTTTATTGTGCCAAAGCAGATTTTCCAGAACTACGAGTCCAGACCCTAATGAGTGCCGTCAAAGGACTGGACTGGAGACCATACCACTATACCAGTCCCCCCACCACCACCACCCTGACACCAGTACCGATCTTCACTGTTTCAGTTTATACCAGTAATACAACCTTCTATTAATAGCCGCTGTGCTTCATGTCCAATCGGAACACAAAGCTGATGCTCCCACGTTCAGATTGGTCACATGATTTAACAGATATGATGAAACTCGCAAATATCGCATATCAGCATATGTCCAAATATTTCTGGACACCCCTTCTAATGAACGCATCAGCTACTTTAAGTTGGCTGCATTGCTGATAGAGATGTGCAAAGGTGCACACACACACACACACACACACACACACACACACACACACACACACACACACACACAGCTTGTCCAGTCCACTGGAGTCCACTATTGGCACCATACTGCCTAATAATGCCAGGTGTGGGCTAGTAGAGGGGTGTAAAGGCCCCCAGCATTGAGCTGTGGAGCAGTGGAAGAACTGTGGGACGAGTTGGGGATGATGAGGTGGGGTGGCTTTGCATGTGTCAGAGTAGACATGGTCTGTTGGGGGGGGCACGGCAGTCCTGCAACATGAACATGCTGACAGGAGTACTGCGAGTGTACAAACGAGGTTGACAGGCACTCGGATGAGGCTAAGGAAAGATGTGTGAGTAGCGCTAATTGTGCTTCTGGAGAGGACGTCTGTTTGAGAGCTGGCTCTGGTCTTCAGAGCACCGTCCCCTTCCACGTCTAGCAGCTCGGGGTCCACTGCTGTCTCGCCCTGACAGCTTTGACAAGTAGGCCTGTACAGAAGGGCTGTGGGATTTGCACCATGTCCAGGCCCACTAACTCGACTGCTCACGAACGTGCCATATGTGTGTTTCCACACACACACACACACACACACACACAGCCACTTTCTGCTGTTCAGGATGATCCAGCAGCGCTGGCAGTGATTAATGCTTTCTGTCTCTGCTTCTTGTAAATGCTCACTGTGTGCTCGGTCTCATATGCCCTACACTCCAGCAGCAGCGACACACACATACACTCCTCCAATATACACACCTGCATGTGCACCCTCCTGCTGCCCTATACGGACACCTACATATACACACACACACATACACACATACACACACACACACACAAGTCTCCTTCTCTTGCAGTGGGAGCCTAATGGCTCAATGTGCTAAAAGCATTAGGCCAGCACAAATCCAAAAAGCGCTCCTCGGACCCGCTATCATGTGTCTTGGCTCATTGCAGTCTGGTGTATACATTGAGCTCCATCTGTGAGTCACCCGTCCCCTCCAGAGAGCCCTAAAGCTCGGCCGTGCTGCCATGTTTGCAGAAGAATAGATGGAGCACTATTATTTTAAAACGCCGTCCATTTCGGAGGGCCTGGTGGAGCGGGTCCAAGCACAGCGCGGCCTTGTTTTGAAAAAGGTATATAATAAAAAAAAGGAAACTTCAAAGCCTGGCACCGGCCTTTCCGTGCGGCCAAAGCTGTTTATCTTTGCTGCGCCCACCTCCGGCGCAAAAAAAGGCCGAAAGTCGTTTCGGGCGTGCGATTTATGTGGAGGCAGGTGAGGAAGGGAGAGAGGGAGAAATACCGGTCGGGAGAGGAAGAGAATTGAAAGGGAGCGCCACCTTTGATACTCTGGTCTTGAGTTGTGTGCGGACTGGTTGAAAGCGCGCTCTCGGCGGCGGCTGCGGCAGCTATTTCGGCCTGCAATGCGCTCTCGCGGGAGGCAGGAAGTTGACCTAAGGAACGCTTCTATTTTCGCCACCGCCTGGCTTTAAATAGCGAGCCGGGCGGAGTGATCAAACGCCTCCAATTCAGCCTGTCGACTGCAACCTTTCGCCTTGATTGACCGGAGCGGAAATAACGCCTCACCTCGGAATCTCAAATTAAGACAGAGTCCTTCTTGTGCGCTGATAGGCGGCCGCCGCAGGCAGCTGCGAGGCTGGCGGCTTTATTTTCGTTCTTTGCGCGCCGGGGTTAGCTCGGGCTTTCTTTCTTCTGCGGCCAGCCACCTGCACACATTACGAAAAAAGGCTGATTATGCCAGGTCAGGGGTCACGGGATGGATGTCGGCGGCGTTTGCGGCCGGGTGGCACGTGGGGGAATGCCGTCATGTTGACTACAGAGAGGGGGATTGTTCCAGAAGGATGGAGAGGGAGAGGGAAACGGAGCGGGCCGGAGGGAGGGAGAGAGTTCAGAGAGTCTATATGGGTCTATGCATGTACTGAAGAAGGGGAGATCTGTACAGTGAGCAGTGAGATATATATATATATATATAATTTATTACTTTTTGATGTAATCTGAACGGACCAATAGAAATGCTCCAAAATGACTTGCAGTTAAATCTTTTTCCACTGACTTCCATTAGAAGTTAAGAAGGTTTTCTGAAGACAGAGTTACAAACTTTTTGGGTGCCAGCAGCTATATATATTCCTTGTAAAGAAGTCCTGCCAATAGAATAGGACTCTCTGGAGCAGATTAACACCGTGAACTTACTGGCACCATGCTGCCTAATCTTAGGTGTAACCCCCCCCCCCCCCCCCCCCCAGCATTGAGCTGTGCAGCAGTGGAAGAACTGTGTTCTCTGGAATGCTGGTGGTGGAGCTTCATCCAGTACTTTTGGGATGAGTTGGGGAGTTGGAGAAGACAAGGCAACCATATTTACCATTTGTGTCATAGATGGAATTTGGCTTCTGCTTTTATCCCATCCGTGCAGTGAACACACATTGAAACACACGGTGGGCGTCCATTGCTGCAGCACCTGAGGAGCAGAGAGGGTGAAGGGCCTTGCTCAAGGGTCCAACAGTGGCAGTTTGCAGAGCCCAGGTCTCGAACCCACAACCGGAGTCTCTAACCGCTGAGCCACCACTGCCCCGGATGAGGCGGGGTGGTGATCAAATTTTCACACTAGAAAGCCTTCCTCTCTGGATAGTAGAGACAGTTACTCCAACAAAAACAGGATCAACTCTTTTTAAAACCCTTAATTTCAGAAGAAACCGTGAATAAGCAGGTGTCCCAATACTTTTGTCCAGATATTGTGTATATATATTTAATATATGTATATATTCCTCAGCTTTGGTCATCGTTCTGGGTGAATCAGCTTCTTCACTGTTCCTTAAACCGCTTAATGTAGGCTGTACCGTGGACTCTAAATATAATCCGTAAACACCGCAATTACACGAGTGTCTGCAGAACGCCTCCAAAACCGGCACTCGATTCCAAACCAACAATAGCAAAGCCTCGGAGCTGGGACGCTCTCCACTTCACTTTATAGCACCTGAGAAACCAGAGGCTGGCTAACAGAGCAGACCCTGTTCAGCCACACTCTGCGGCCCATCGCATGAACGAGGGGCAAAGGGCAGTTGGGAGGGCGAGGGTTAGGAGGTTAAAGCTTCCTCCTCCAGCACTAAGCTGAGCAGCAGTGGAAGAACTGTGTGATGGTAGTGCTCCATCCAATACTTTTAGGGTGAGGAGGTGTGGTGATCGATCATTCAGCATCCTGACCTCACTAACACTAGCTCTTGTAGCTGAATGCAATCAAATCCTCACAGCAATCGTCCAAAATCTAGAGACAATTCCTAGAGACAGTTACTCCCACAAAAGCAGGATCAGCTCTTATTAATTCTCTTCATTCCTGAAGAAACACCAAACAATGAATGAGCAGGTGTCCCAATACTTTTGTCCTTATAGTGTATAGGCTGTTTGTTCAGAGGTGCTCAAATATATCCTTAAAGGATATTCACACACACTGAGACACACACAAACGCCTCCTCTGGGTGCGGCTTATAAATGAGTGCAGCCGAGTGTGTGTTTACAAGGCCGAGCACTGGACTCGGGGCTGGAGCAGAGCCATGCAGCATCTCACAGTTCCCACCTATTACCACAGAGTACCAGACCTATTCCACCTTTCTTTAGAACTGATAAATATTGTGTATCATGTCTTTAAATATCGTGATATAATATTTTTACCAAATCGCCCAGCCCTAAAGGTAGTCGGTACAACCTGTAGTGTTTCAGCGTGTCCCCGTCTGATCCACCACGATTTCAGATGTCTTTGAATGTGCTTCTTCCAGCGCCTGTATTTTTAACTCTCCCTCTCCCTCCCTGCCTCTGCCACAGTGGTCGTATGCTCTAGAGAAGCCCAACACAGGCAGTGTATTCAGTCTGGCCTGGTCTGCGGATGGAACTCAGCTGGCAGGGGCCTGTGGGAACGGACAGGTCATCTTCGCTCACATCGTGGAGCAGCGGTGGGAGTGGAGGAACTTCGAGATCACTCTCACCAAAAGACGCACCATGCAGGTACTGTGTGTGTATGTATGAGTGTATATCCACTGTCCACTTAAGATACTCAAAATGAGGACAGTATTTTAAAATGATGATGTGTCTGATCCTTCCCCCGTGTGCATTTAAGAGAGACACGGGGTGGAGGTGCTCATGCTGTGGGCGAGGTCACGCTCTGCAAACAGGTGGGGAAAAAGTTTGATTGAAAGACAGAGCAAGTAAACCTGGATGAGCCAGTCGGCTAAATCTGCCTGTAAACAGTAAACAGAAAACCTTCTAAGACCGTTCCCTCGAGATATGAGGCTTTGTCCTCTGAACAGGTGGATTTGAGCCTCAGTTATCTGGAACACGGCCTGTGCTGTGGTGTTTAGCCTGCTAGCTAACTTATCTAAGCCTAGATAGCCGGGTACGAGTCCAAACCCAGCAGAACCGGCCTCTCCTTTCTCCATTCTGTTCCTCCCAACACCAGTCGCTTCACTTCGCTCTCTCAGACCCGAGATTTTATGGTCAGCACTTGTGTCGGGGTCAGCAGTTAGTCAGCAGCAGCTGCCCTGGGCCGCCAGAGACTCGGTGGAGCTGTAGCTGAGCTAGCTAAGCAAAGGCTTAGCTGTGTGGTGAGAAAGCTTTAGCTGTGTGGTGAGGAGACTGGTATCCTGCTAACCAAGCTAATGCATTTACGCGTCCACAGCCGGAGCTCTGCAGAGTAAACTTTAGAGAGTTCAGACGCGAGCTGGACAGCGCTTCTCAGTAGCAGTAATCGGCCTGTTTCGCATCTCGCCGTGAAAAAAACAAATGCGCTGTCACTGATCCCAGCTTGGCTTTGATCGAGGCCTGCACAGCGTCAAGCTCAGTGGCAGCATCCTTCAAATCCTCTCAGCTGTTCCCAGCTCTCACAGACCTGCTGAAAGCTGAAGCACAGAGCTCGGCAGTTCGGTGCATTGTCCTGGGATCCGCGCAGCAGTCAGGCAGCACCCTGTTTTTCAGATCGTTTCCCAGCAGTGCGGCGCAGTCCGTGGGCCTTCGCAGTGCTGGACTCTCTCCGCTGGCTGCTCCTTCAGGTGTTGGGAATGGGACACAGTCTGTTTCAGTATGACGTATTAATTGGACCAGCATCCATGTTGTTGAGAACCTTGACCATGTTGTTCAACTGATGACTTTTTGATGAGCTTTTAGATGTATTGTGCAATAAGGCCTGTTGTTGCAGATTAGACAAGCAAATGTCCATTACTAATTACAGGAGGACAAAACGGGTAAGTCTGGCTCTGGCAGTTAAGGCACACTGCATCCAACAACAGCAGCAGCAGGAGAGGAAGCACTGTGTACCTGTGTACCTTAACGGCCCCTTTACCTCTTAATTTAGACGCTAAGGAGTCATACTTAGTAAGTACAGGGACTTCTGTACAAACCGGTGAGGCTATTCTTTGGTAATAGAAGTTTGTATTAACACCTTCAGACTCTTCGAACCTCTGGCCATTTAAGGGGTTAAACCAGCACAGTTTGACCACACTTTAACCCTTTAACTTTCACAGTAGCCATAACCTACACAGCACCGGTTCTGGTTGGTGTTCCTCAGCTGAACTTTGCACATTGCTATACATTACTGTACTTGCTTAAGAGCGCCATCTACCCACCCGGAGAGAGTGCAGCCAGTTTAGCATGCTCTTCTCCAGAGCGACTCACAAAAAAAATAAAAGCTTGTTTGTATCGGCTAGGATCCAAAAGATCCCTCTAAGCTAAACTCTACTAAATACAGAAGTCAGTCTGGAGACCACGATACTGAACATACTCTACTCTACACTCTGCCTATATACTCTCAGAAGAGGAGGGTCTTCAGTCTGGGTTTGAGGACAGCGAGCGTTGGACTCTGCTGTTCGGACACCCAGGGGAAGTTCGTTCCACCACTTCGGTGCAGGACAGAAAAAACTCTGGACGCTCGTCTTCCGTGGATCTTAAAGGATGGCGGGTCGAGCCGAGCCGGACTTGAAGCTGGATGGACTCCTGGTGCAGATCGGCTTTTGACCATCGCCATCAAGTACGGAGGGGCTGGCTGGTCCAGTCTTGGCTTTGTAGACCAGAGTCAGGGTTCTGAATCTGATGACCTGGGCAGCAGCTACAGGAAGCCAGTGAAGAGAGAACGCAGCAGAGGAGGAGTTACATGGCAAAGCCTTAATTGTGCTGGTTGCTGATGGCAAAGCGGTGTGGCTTGGGATTCGAACTCGTGACCCCAGGCGCATTAGACCCTAAGAGGCCTATTTCTGAAATATTCCCTAAATATTAACTAATCTGAATTGAGCCCCATTTATTAAATAATCTTTTTTTTTAGCTTCATATCTCGTGTTATGTAACAGGCTTAGGAAAATCAGAAGACTTAGAAGCCTGTCCTGTAATTAGGTGAAGTTTACATGGTTGAGTGCAGCAGCGGTGCTGGAGTAAAGGAACTGGCCCATGTTGAGAGTCTGTAAGCTGTAGCTAAGTTGTAGTGTGGAGTTGACATGTCCTTGGCTTTAGTGAGGGGGGATGGTGTGTATGTGTGTGGGTTTTTTTGTGTGTTTGTGTGTGTGTGTGTGAGTGTGTGTGTATTCCCCAGGCTTCAGTACTTGAGCCCTTGTCTTATGCCAAAAGCCTCTGACTGTAGCACAGTGACAATGGCCAGCTTGTGTGGAAGCCCCTGCTACTGGGGTGTGTTTAAAGTCAAGGTGTTTTTTTGGGTGGGGGGTTATGTGTGTTTTACGTGCACCTTTGCATGCAAGTTTACATGTGTACACGTACACACACTCACATTCACTTGATATAGATATAGCCATTGCTGAGTCATGTTTGCAAACGCCAAATAACCCTGTGTCTCATGTCAGTGGAATGGTGTGTGTGGGGGGGTTGAGCAGTTCTCTCAGAGTTTCCTTCCAGTCTTCCAGATCGCAGCTTCACCTCCACAGTTCCCCTGAACTACCATTTTCAAAATAAGCTGAAAGCTGACAGGTCCTTATAATAATGCTAATTTGCTAATCAAGATCTGACAACCTAGGGTGCATACACTATATGGACAAAACTATTGGGACATCTGCTTATTCATTGTTTCATTGTTTATGAAAAAGAGTTTATCCTGCTTTTGTTGGAGTATCTGTCTCTACTGTCCCGAGAAGAAGGTTTTCTGCTAGATTTTGGAGCAGGAGCATTGCCGTGAAAATGTGATTGCATTCAGCAACAGCAGCTTTACTGAGGTCAGGATGTTGGATGATGATCACCGCCCAACCTCATCCCCAACTCCCCAACTCACCCCAGAAATACCGGATGGAGCTCCACCACCATAATTCCAGAGAACACAGCTCTTCCACAGCTCAATGCTGGGGGGCTTTATACCCCTCTACTAGCCCACGCCTGGTAATAGGCAGCATGGTGTCAATAGGTTCATGATGTTTATTGATCTGCTCCAGAGAGTATTGTTTGTAGATTTTTCTTTTTTAGTTTTTTTAGTTTAAGTTTGACCTTGTTTGTGTGTGTGTGTGTGTGTGTGTGTGTGTGTGTGTGTGTGTGTGTGTATGTACCTGTGTTTTAGGTGAGGAATGTTTTGAATGATGCTGTGGACATCCTGGAGTTTCGGGATCGGGTCATCAAAGCATCCCTGGCTCATGGTCACCTGGTAGTGGCCACCTCTCTCCAGTGCTCCGTCTACAGGTGTTGCACAATAACCGCACTGACCACTTCTAGCTCACTGATCAGTTCGTGCCCACTCCTGGGTCAGATCCTCCATTCTCCTAGTGCAAACTCTTAATGCAAACTTTTGAACCTATACTGTTATTTTATATTTTAAATATATATAAAAAGTTGTTTTTGCTCTCTTACAGCACTAAGAACTGGAACACACCGCTGATCTTTGACCTGAGGGAAGGCACGGTCAGTCTGATCCTCCAGGCTGAGAGGTGAGCCTTTATTTTTTTTTCTCTTCTCCTTCTGTCCTGCTCTCTCTCTCTCTCTCTCTCTCTCTCAATATTTAGAAATCAAGCCAATCCTGATCTTTGTGTTTCTGTAAATATTAAATATGAGCTAATCCACAACAGTGAACAGCAGTAAAACTACTATTTTAGTACCAGCTTCTAAAATCTGACTAAATTCGAATCTGATCTACTTTTTAAATGACTGATGTCTGATGTTTTAAACTCCTTAGTGTTTAATATCTTCCAGTCCAGTCTGACTGAAGCATCACTGAAAGGTAGAGCAGCATGTGAGCTGTAGAGGCGGTAGAGTAATACTGCAGGATTTTACACTAATATGACTCTATGGGTTACGCAGCGTTACGCTCACAGTACTGGAGAGAGGTTCTCCTCCTGCAGCTCCACCACCAAAGCTCCATAGGGCAGTAGCAGCAGCAGCGTTCCGGCCCGGAGTGGGAATGACGGAGACGCCATTCTCCCCCTGTTACAGTTAGAGGAGCGTCAGCATCAGTCTACAGCTGCCAGTTTAAGCTAAAATTACTGCATAATGTTGCTTTAAACGAACTGCAACATAAACCTAGTTCTACAGCGTAAGGTGAGGTTAGGAAAGGCCATGTTCAAATAAATGGACCCATTTTAAACTACACGGATGTCAGAGGTGGAGGCCAAAGATTGAAATGTAAGAAGTGTAGCGAGGTTTCTCACAGTACGCCAGAGCGCGAGGCGGCCGATTCATCGAGAGCTGAGCGCTTAATTGAATAATCACCACAGCTCTAGTGTTATTATATCGTATTTCTCCGCGTGCCCCTCCTTCACCCCGACTCCTGCTGTCCAGGACTCCCCTGTCACACACCTGCCAAAGCAGCGTGAAGCGTTGGCCAGCAGCGCAGCGCATTTGAACCGAGACCTGCTCATGTGGAAAAGTGATCTCCATTAGTCATTGCCTCTAATGGTTACACTTCTCCAAGATTATTGTTCATCAGCTCGGCGAAACCAAGCTCTTGGAAGGCCGGGAGCTTTTCTTCCCTTTCTTATGAAACCTTGTTTGGAGGGAAGGCAATTGCCGGTTTGGGTTCATTGTTCTAGTCCAGTTTGGGGGGAAAAACACTTTGCTACAGTTGTGAAGTTTTAAAACAACGGTACAAATTACAGACTCTCCGCCCTCTCTGTTTGTTTAGGGAGGGTTTTTTTGAAAGGTTCAATTATGGCTGTGCTATATGGTGAACCCATGTGCTCCATATTTTCCTCTCACTACCTCATATTTTTCTCTCTCCCTTTTCTTCTCTCTGTGTGTGTGTGTGTGTGTGTTTTCTCTTCTCTGCAGGCATTTTCTGTTGGTGGACGGAGGAGGCATCTACGTGTACTCATATGAGGCGCGCCTGGTGTCCACCCCGAAATTCCCTGGCATGAGGACGGACATCCTGAACGCGCAGTCCGTCTCATTAAGCAACGATACCATCGCTATACGGGACAAGGCCGACGAGAAAGGTGCTGTACACTAGCATTCCGGGTCCTGCCGGGTTAGACAGTACTGAAAATGACTGGGTTACTGTTTATATTGTGTGAGTGAGACCTAGTCCAAAAATATCACAGTTTAATGATATCACAGGTTTATAAACCTGGAAAAATGACAGGAAATAATATTTTACAATTTCCAAAATCACCTCTCATACATTTAATCCAGCGTTCCACAGTGGTGTTATTCCTGAACACTACCCTCTATGCAAAACGGGACCAATGCAGTACTAAAAATAAAGGTTCCTTAATTTGTAATGATATCAGAACCCGTTTTGGTGCTATATAGAACCATCTACAACCAACGTGAAAAACCCTTTAACCAGACTAATCAATATTTAGGCATTCAGATTATTCCTTGAGTTGCCCTAGATCTTTATAGAGCTGAAGAACCCATTTTTAATGGGCAGTTTTAAAACCTCTATGATCAAAATTCTTTTTTTTTTTTTTGTCTTCTTATTTGTAGTTTAACAGTGAGGTAAACCCTGACCAATAAAACCTGGTCTGAGTGACCACAAGAGTTTTTTTGTGTTTGTTGTTAGAAATGTTCAGAAATCCTCATAATCAGATTTCTGAGGTAGCATTAAATCAGCATATCGCATCAAACTAACCCGAGACAATTATGCTTCTTTTATTTGTACTGACAGACCTAATGAAAAATTACGAAAGCAAAGGTCCTCGTTCATTAATATGACTCGGTTTCTGCTCTTATGTAAATATTATTAATATATTATATATCGTCGCTGTCAATTTAGACGACTCTGTCTTTGCTCCTGTCCTATTTTCAGATTTTCACTTTTCTCCATAATTGAAATATGGCAGGTGTTCTTTACACTGAATCAGAATTTCCTGATAAAAGGACCAATAGAAATGCTCTAAAAGGACTTGGAATGAAATCTTTGGTAACACTTTGATTGGATGGTCCATTGCAGATGCCTCGTAGATGTTCACCTGACATTCAACTAACATTAAGATGAACATGTATTAAATGCAACTGAGCTCTAAGCTAAATGTAAACGACTGTTTATTCTGTTTAGGGTTAGGTTTAGGGCTAGATTTCAGGGTAAGGTTGGGGTTAGGTTTAGGGCTAGATTTCAAGGTAAGGTTGAGGTTAGGGTTAGGTTTAGGGCTAGATTTCAGGGTAAGGTTGAGGTTAGGGTTAGGTTTAGGGCTAGATTTCAGGGTTAGGTTGAGGTTAGGGTTAGGTTTAGGGCTAGATTTCAGGGTTAGGTTTAGGGCTAGATTTCAGGGTTAGGTTTATGGCTAGATTTCAGGTTAAGGTTAGGGTTAGGATTAGGGCTAGATTTCAGGGTAAGGTTGAGGTTAGGGTTAAGTTTAGGGCTAGATTTCAGGGTTAGGTTTATGGCTAGATTTCTGGGTAAGGTTGAGGTTAGGGTTAGGGAAACTGGACATTTCAGTTTCCTGGACTGTGATTAAGGCTAGTTGTGGACCAAGCTTAAGCTTTTTCTGGGAAACCTCCCCGCATGATGATATTCTCTCTTCTTTTCCAGTCGTCTATCTGTTTGATGCTCAAATAGGAAAAGCCATCGGTGATGGGAAGCCTTTAACTCATAAGGTAAATGAAGTCTGTTTTCTCTTAAATTTCACACATGAACAGTAAGGTGGCGATGAGACAGCACTGGCCTACACTCACGCTGGCTCGGCTTTATCTGTCTGTTTAACACGGTTTAAACTATAATCAGTAATCCTAGAATTTACCTACTAGAATATACAAGGATTCTGTTTTAATAATATATACAATACAATACAAGAAAACGCTTAATAAATCACCGCATTCACATGAACTCACAAATGAACAAACCTGGAGACCTTATGGGTCATTTTCCTGGACTGGGATCCAGGCTAGTTCTGGGCTAGCCTGGGAATCCTCCCCACAGTGGTTAAATCAGCACACATAGAAGCAGCTCTGCATTACTGTAGGACAGTGAGAAAGACTGTGGCAGAATCTAAAATATGCTTTATCATCATGCAGATTCCCAGCATGCCCCTGCTGATACACTGAGCAGGAATATTGGAATTAATTTTCTTTCATTTTAATTCATTTAGAGCCACGGTTCCCAAAATAATTCACAAATTCGTAATTCTGTGTTGAATTCAATAAATCACTGCAAGAAACTCAAGCTCAGCTCACTGGTGTCACTTCATACTAGTATACTGTACTAAGCCTTGTCATCTTCTAGTATTTAGGCAACTCCACACAGCTCACAATTGATTTATCTGGTGGTTGGTTATTTTTAATTGATTGTTTATTTATTTTTTTAATTTTCCGATTTATTTTTGTTATTATTGGTTTAATCATTTTTATGTTCTGAATATTTCTTTCTATCTTTCTATTCACTAATAATAATTTATTTACTGGATGTTCTTACAGCTCACCTTTTTATTTGTTATTTCTATATTTTCAGTCTATGCTGTCTGAACACTGTACGGCTATGCTGTCAATGAGGGTCACCTTCCGCGCTATTCAGGGTTTAAATAAAGGGTGATCGATTGGTTGATTAAATCCAGGGACCCCCAGGCAGTCCACGGGCCAATAAAAACTCTGACATGAGCCGTGAAGACACGCCACTACACTTATAGCTCGGCAAATCAACAGAATTTCTAGTCCAGAGACGACTACATCAGCCTTTTTATCGAGATCAGCGACAGTCTGCCTCAAGGTTCTAGCAAACAAAGCCATGCATCTGCACACAGATCACCATGATTTCACCAGCAAAACAGAACAAAGGGATTTTTCCAGGATTTTTGGAAGTGATGCCTCCAGAACGTTTGAGAATCCTGCTGTGGAGAACCAAAAGCGGTTCCTGTAGCGGTTCCTTCCACTTTTAATATCTTCCTTACATGTTTATTAAAGTGTGCTCAGGCAGTGTTGTGGATTTTCTCAGTATCCTCAGGACTGTGCTTTCAGAGTTTGAGAGATGTCTGCAGGTTTTAGCGCCACCCGGAGGACAGAGCAGGACCTGAAGGACTTGAGAATGAGTTTAGAGAAGGAGAAAAGGACAGGAGAGAGAAGGAGATGGAGGAAGAAAGTAAAGGAGAGGGTGTCTGAGGCGGGTGGTGGGGAGTTTGGGGTGGGGGGTGAGGGGGTTGGGTAGCCAGGATCAGCAGTTACTGTTTGTCAGCATCTGCTTGTGTGCCAGCACTCCTCAAGTGCAGCTTCAAAACCCAGGAGTGTTAAAGTGAGAGCCAGCTGGACTTGTCCTGTGCACACACTCATCCAAACTCCCCCCACACTCCAACACACTCTGTCTCACCCTGCCTCACCTCTACAATACAAGCTCCCAGTGACGCCTGTGAGAGTGTGTGCGCTGCCTGTCACGGTCATGGGCTGTCTGCCCGAATTTCTTTGTGTGTGTGTGTGTGTGTGTGTGTGTGAGAGAGAGAGAGAGAGAGGGGGGGGAGAGAGAACAGCCAGGACAGCCTGGTCCTCTCTCAGTCCATTGACTCCTTTATTTACTGTATAATGGTGCTTGCTACCAGATGAGTAATAACCGTATGCTAACATGCTTGTGATTGTAGAGGAAGATGCACTATATGTCCAAATGTTTGTGGACACCCCTTCAGCTGCTTTAACGTGCACCCATTGCTGACTCAGACGTGAATGCACACCCACAGCTTGTCTTGCCCCTGTAGAGAAAGCAGTACTGCCAATAGATTAGGACTCCCTGGAGCAGATAATAAACATTATGACCCTACTGGCACCATGCTGCCTAATGCCGGCCAGACGTGGGCTAGTAGAGGGGTATAAAGTCCCCCAGCATTGAGCTGTGGAGCAGTGGGAGAACTGTGTTCTCTGGAATAATGGATGCTGGATACTTTTGAGATCATCATCCAACACACTGACCTCACTTACTCTTTTAGCTCTTGTGGCTGAATGCAATCAAATAACTCACAGCAAGGCTCCTCCAAAATCTATTAGAAAGCATTCGTCTTCTCTGGACAGTAGAGACAGTTACTTCAACAAAAGCAGGATCAGCACCTTTGAATACCTTTGGTTTTGGAAGAAATGCTAAATGAGCAGGTGTCCCAATAGTTTTGTCAATATCGCGTGCTTATTCTAATACTAGAGTTTTACTGAGCTCAATATTATAAATATCGGTGCTTCGTCAGCAGCTTTGTCATTCAGTATCGGGCGATAATATCAAGCAGCTGATATATCGGTCAGGCCCCAGTACGGATACAGACTTGCCCTCCCTGATCTTTCATTCTCATTGTCTTTCTGCAGAGCCCTCGTTATTCTCAGGCCTGTTCTCCATACAGGACCTCATAGAGGGGCTGCTCTCCTCATTAGCATCAGCTGTGAAACAGAGGCCGCCCTCGGCTCTGAAGCCAGCTACCCGAGCAGGGAGGCGGCTGTCTGAAGCCATCTGAGGATGACACTCGACGCTTGACCCGTCACAGACTCCTGCGCCCTGGCCCCTTTTTGCCGGAATGTGCCATTAGATATGCATTAATGGAGTCCTGTCCCTGAACTAATTTCGGGATTAGCCGCTGGGCAGTGCTTTCGGGCAGCATGTAAAATCGCTCAGCAAGCGCTTCGTGCCAGCACATCGTCGTGCGCAGCGTCTATACCACATGTCCTCGCCCTGTCTGTGGCTGTCTGTGTACCACATATCATGTACCACGCACTAGTAGCCAAGGGCCGGTTCCCGGCAAGGCCTATCCCGCTTAAAAAGACTGAAATACAGGCTGTAAGCAATCTGCATGCTTCATCTTACCACTCCAACTGTACTGTGAAGATTCACGTTAAGCACCTGTTATGATCATAACACTCAGTTTAAAGGGCAGTAAATCTGGTATTTATAGGGGGAGTCTGGCAGTGTTGGGAGATGGAAGAATGCTTGATTCTTAGGTCTGAATGTGGTGTTTTAGTAAGTAATCAAATGTACACAATATTTCCATCATTCTCAAATTTGGCTGAGCTTAGCGGTGGGCAGAAGGACAGTATTCATTATTATTGTATGTGTATGTGCTTGTTTTTTCAGCATATGGGGATTAATATCAACTGTTTCATTAGAAATAGGGCATCATTAGTCTAGTCTTACCGGGTTTAGTTCTGTACAGTGTGTTTTTAAGGTTGAATTAAACTTCCTGTGCTCAGGTCTGTAGATGGTGACCTTCCATTCTACCGAAGTTTATCTGAATGATTTGCAAAAAATCATTTTTGTCAAAAATGTTGTGCTGGAGCTGCGAAGTTAACACTGCTAACAAACACTGAGGTCCTAATAGACCTAAACCTCCTCAGACTGGGTCCAGACCCTCATCAATGCGGTGCAGAAATTATTATATGAAATTATCACTATTAATCCCAGCCTGTACATTATTGACAGTCAACTTGAATTAACATTTAATAATTAAGTATAATCTTCAATTTAATGTTTACTCGATTAACAGTTCATTAACAGTCTATTAACAGTAAGTCAATTGCATAAAGTATATATTTTTTGTAGAATGTCATTTCAGTAATTAAACAAACTAACAAAAAGTGTCCCAGTATTAAGATCAGCTCTGTTACGTCTTTTAAAAACGAATAAAATCTGCAAATTGATTCTCTTAACAAAAAAAAAGTGACCTGCACTCAATGATGTCACTTCCTGTGCTGGAAAACATGTGGAGGCAGTGGGATATGTCAAACTTCTGATCTCCTTTAATCTCATTAAACAGTTTTAAGGAAAAATCAACAGTATAAGAATTATTTGTCAGATTTGTTGTTGTGAAATTAAGAGAATCACATATTCAGTTTTTAATAAACGATTATGTGTTGAAAACCCATAAAATTCGGTTGAGTAGAAACTAGTTTGAGGTTAGCAGAAGAAGTTACAGCACAAAATGTTGGAAAACAGCTGTTACTGGTTTAAATGATTGTTATTGTTGAGTTATGATGTACCCACAATTCTAGAATAGGCCACTTATCGTGTATCGTGAAAGTCTGCCAGGCCTAGTTGAGCAGTAAGATGGGTTTGGTTTCATATACATATATGATCATGAGAACTTGCCCGGTTATGTCAAACAGACACTGTTATTCATGTCTAACGTCAGTTAACGGGACTGATTTGTTACATGCTGAGCAACCTGAGCCTACTGTTAATGAACTACATGGGGAAATATGCCAAATTCATGGCATCCAGTGGCAGTAGCGATCACTGCTTACGTGGAAACGTGTCGACTTACACTTAGACTCGCAGTGCATTTTGGTCCACGTTCAGCTCAAGCAGTGAGCTACGCTGTTCACTAGAAATTACCAGTGCATTGTGGGAGATTGTAGTACCCTCAAAATCACGCTCGAATTCCACTTTATTCCACTTTTTTTTCTCGGTATGATCCCTCACTAGTGTGAATAGGGATCCATATCAGTCACAGACATTGTTTATTGATTGATTGATTGATTGAAGTGTTCCTGACTTTGATCTCTTCCCTCTTTCTGTCTCTCAGATGGAGGTGATGGAAATAGCTCTTGACCAGTGCGGGCCCTCCAGCGACAGGAAGGTCGCATTGATCGACAAGAACCGTGACCTTTACTTGACCTCAGTGCGGAGGCTGGGCAGAGAGCACAGTGTGCACAAGATTGGTGAGACTGAGATTAGAGATGCTTGTTGTTGTTGCTTTGTGAGCTACACTGGGAGAAACTGTGTAAGGCGAAGGCTCTGCCCTGTGCTTTTCTGTGGTGGTTGTTGTGTTTATTTGGGATTAAGCGATGCATTGCCCTTCACCCCACTGCCTATTCTCTCTCTCTTCTAGTGAGCAGTTGTACAGTTGTTGTATAACTGTACTCTGTTATTATCTGATTGTATATTCTTCTTAGTAAAAACACATTTGCATTGCTGGGCGCTCGATGTTTTCCATTTTCCATACATTGTAATCATGTTTCGACATCTGTAATGTGCTGAAAGGTCTCCAGTCAGCAGTCGTTACTGTTAATGCACTCAATTTGCTCTGCTACTCTCTCTCTATCTCTCTCTCTCTTTCTCTGTCTCTCTCCTTTGTTTTTCTTTTTTAGGCACTATGGTTCACACCATGGCCTGGAACGACTCGGCCAACATCCTGTGTGGAATCCAAGACGACCAGTTTGCTGTGTGGTGCTACCCCAGTGCAGTGTTTGTGGACAAAGACCTGCTACCCAAAACACTCTTCACCAAGGACAGCAGGTAAGACACAAACACAGACGCATACTTACGCATATTTACATTTACAGCATTTAGCAGATGCTCTTCTCCAGAGCGACTTACAGAAGAGCTTCACTGTTTACTGAAGAAAAACCTCAGCTAGTTTAAATAGACTAAAATTCAGAGCTCCTCTAATCTTAAACTCTACTAAACACAAGTCAATATGGAGACCATAATACTCTTCTCTTCGTCTGAGTACTCTCAGAAGAGGAGGGTCTTCAGTCTGGGTTTAAAGACAGCGAGCGTTGGACTCTGCTTTTCGGACACCCAGAGGAAGTTCGTTCCACCACTTCGGTGCAGGACAGTAAAAAGTCTGGACGCTCGTCTTCCGTGGATCTTAAAGGATGGCGGGTCGAGCCGAGCTGTACTTGAAGCTGGAAGGGCTCTTGGTGCAGATTTTGACCTTTGACCATCGCCATCAAGTACAGAGGGGCTGGCTGGTCCAGTATAGGCTTTGTAGGCCAGAGTCAGGATTGAATCGGCTACAGGAAGCCTTATTATATGACATGCATTGACTTCCTGAGGCCTACCAAACAGATCTGCACTTTTTTTTAATGGTTCACATTAAAAATATACATATTGGCAGCTGAGCTTTGAGTTATGGTATTCGTAGTAGAGTTGATGGTCTTATCTGGACCTCCACAGTTCCCCTGAACTGCTGTTTCTCAATAACAGTCCACAATGTAGAAACCATAAGCTTACAACACCTGGCTTTCTTCTAGTCTAGCCTTTATCTAGCTTGTGGGCATTGTGGGCATTGAAACTCAGGTAGGGACTTGAACCCAAGACCCCAGCACTGGGAGGCCTGGATGGCCAACCACCAAGCCACCAGGCTGGCAGGCTTTGTTAGGATCAGGAAAGATGATGCTTTTTAAAAAAAATTTTTAAAGCTTTATAAAAACTCTGACTGCTCAAACCTTGTCCCAACAGTCAGCAGCTGCTGAGCACTCTGAACATTAGCATAACTATCTAGTAGAAAGCCTTCTTCCCTGGACAGGAGAGACAGATACTCCAACAAAAGCAGGATCAAGCCTTTTTGTTTTAATATCACTGATTTCTGAAGAAACAACAAATCAACAGGTGTCCCAATACTTTTGTTCATATAATGTAGTTGACCAGTTGATGCTGCACTAATTTGGGATTGTTTCTCAAAGGTTGAGAGGTAATTCAGTGCTGAGATTATTGGAAGTGCCTTCTTGCTTAGGCCTTGGTGCTGTTTACCAGTCCATTTAGCAGATGCGTCATAGGCCAGCGTAGTGTAATACTTTCTGTAACAACCGTTTTTGTGTGGATATCCTGTACTTTTATTTTTCTTAGGATATTTTGTGATATGTTTTGAGGCTCTGTATCACACTTATCCATATTTATTTGTTTGCCTCTTCTGTTCTGTATTTTCCATTTATGTCAGGAAGAAAAATCACACACACACACACCAGTGCACCCGGCCATTCTGACACTGACATAACTCTGATACGTGGTGCTGATCGAGCTCTGCATCAGGGAACAGAAACAGTATTTTTCCTTTCCAGCCCCGGCTCCGGCTCCGGCCCCGGCCTCTCTGGTTAATAACGCTCTTCTGGTGCAGGCTAGCTCACTGTGTGTGAATAATAGGCGCATTAAAAAGCTATAACGCTGAGTCCTTCTCTGAAGTGTTTATTTCAAACAAGTTCAACTCGAATTTCAGAAGAATTTCACTTCAGCTGAAGTTCTCATCTTCAGTTTCTAACCCGCCCGTCCTCTCCTCTCTTGCAGCGAGTTCAGCCGCACGCCGCACATCCTGAACTACGTTGGTGCCCAGGTGACTGTGAGGCGGGCTGACGGCTCTCTGGTCTACAGCAGCGTTTCGCCCTACCCTGCCCTGCTGCATGAGTACACGGCCGCCGCCCGCTGGGAGGACGCTCTCCGCCTTTGCCGCTTTGCAAAGGTACACCCGCCCTCGGCCTGTGCCTGGCACAGGCTGCGTAATGTCTTCGGACGTTGTTTTCATTTGGATGCATCACTTTAAGAGTGCCTTCACCCCACCCAGAAAGAGCACCACCAGTTGTTCTCTCTCAGACTCCGGCTGCTGATGGCAAAGCGTCATGACTAAGGATTCGAACTTGTGACCCCCGGGCCATAGCGGTAGTAAATTAGCCCGCTTAGCCAAACCCAGGTAGGGACTTAAACCCAAGACCACAACACTCAAACTCCTCAAACCTTGTCCCAACAATCAGCAGCCGTGAGCGCCTCTAAGCAGCCGCTGAGCACTCTGAACATTAGCATAACTGATGCTCATAAAGCAGGAGAGTGTCTTCGGGTAACCCTTTCCTCAGTTCCTGATGTAATTAAGTAAGAAAGGGCAGTTAGAGGAGAAACAGAAACAGTGGAGGTCAAGTTGAGGTCTGGAAGACCAAGAAGCTTTCAGAGAAAGCTGCTGGTAGGATTGCTAGAAGGTTAATCAGAACCCCTTAATTGACCGAAGAAGAGCTTCAGGAAGATCGATCAGACTCTGGAGAGGCGGTGCACTGTTCCACTGTTCTCACCTTCATGGAAGAATCATTATAAGAAAACCTTGCCACAAAATTCAGCAGCGGAACATCTACACAAGCCTGACACATTTTGTGAGAATATTAATAAGCTGTATCTGGCTTTCAAAAAAACTGCAATAGTAAGATGGATCACTTTCGGCTGCTGAATCGGTCCTGTTCATTGTCGCAGGGGGACTGGTCAGTTATGGAGAGTGCGATGTGACATTGTGTGTGACAGGTTCGAGACCAGGGGGATGTGTTCTGTCATGGCCCGGGGCTAATGATTTAGAATTAATTGTGTCGTTAGTGGGGGCTAAATTGCTTGCACATTGTGTGACAGGCCAGACACAGGACAGCAGCTCTCTGAGAGCCACATGGCTGTGCTTTCCCGAGCCTGGGAAAGTCCCATGTAATTGAGTCCATAACCCTGGGATTCTCACACACGTATACAATTGTACAGATGCACATAGAGGAAGGTGACTCACTCACTGTGTGTGTGTGTGGGTGTGTGTGCGTTTAAGTGAGGGAATGTGGGAATCACTATCGGTCGTTGGCTACTTTGTCTCTCTGTCCTGTTGCATAAAGCAGGTTCTAGACGTCCCGTTTCATCATGGGCGAGAACAGATCTAGTCATGCTCCGCCCACAAACGTGTTCTTCCTGACCCTACGAAGGCATAATTTAGGATAGGCATCATAGAATGCAACAATCTCATTCAGACCCATAATAAATGTATACACTGATCTGCCATAACATTAAAACCGCTTCCACTCTACCTGTCAAGGGTGGATATAGTAGGCAGCAAGTGAACAGTTCGTATAAGTAGAATCTGATCAGAACATCAGAACATCTCCAAAACGCCCTGGCAGGTCTTGTGGGGTGTTTTCCCGTTACGCAGTGGTCAGTACCTACCAAAAGTGCTTCTAGGAAGGACAAGCGGTGAACCGGCGACAGGGTCATGAGCGCCCAAAGCTCACTGATGCTCATGGCGGCCCCGCCTCCCAACTTGCATAACCTAAAGGATCTGCTGATACCGAGAACATAGGACGCCTTCAGAGATCTTGTGGAGTCCATGCCTCGACGGGTCAGAGCTGATTTGGCGGCACAAGGGGGGCCTACCTAATTTTAGTAGTTTTATTCTTATGGCTCTTTCTTGTTAGGCCATACTGCTGAGTATACCGTATATGAAGCTGGTATACGGCAGCACCAGTAGCTTCAGGAAAACGCAGAGCATCAGTAGAGGATGGATGGCCTTTTTTGTCCCAGTGACTCAAACCTGATCCCAATTAGCCTAATCTAAACCCAGATACCTACCACTAAGCTACATGTCCAAATGTTTACGGACACACCTTCTAATGAATGCATTCAGCTATTTTAAGTTGCACCCATTGCTACGGACACACGCAGCTTGTCTGCACTCGGGAGAGAAGTACTGCCAATACAATAGGACTCTCTGAACCACATAATTACAAACCTATCAGCACCATGCTGCCTAACACCAGGCGTGGGCTAGTAGAGGGGTATAAAGCCCCCCAGCATTGAGGAGCTGTGGAGCAGAGGGAGAACTGTGTTCTCTGGAATGATGATGGTGGAGCTATTTTCAATACTTATTGGGGTTGTGGATAATGAGGTGGGGTGTTGATGATCATCCAACATCCTGACCTCACTAACTCTAGCTAGGTCTTGTTGCTGAATGCAATCAAATCCTCAACAGCAGCAGTTCTCTTCCAAAATCTACTAGAAAGTCTTCTTCCCTGGACGGTAGAGACAGTTACCCTCCAATAAAAGCAGGAGAATGCATGAATAAATGGATAGCCTTGATTTCGGAAGAAACGGTGAATGAGCGGGTGTCCCAATACTTTTGTCTATATTGTGTAGCTACTCATTCTTATGTACGCATTAGGCTTATTGAATGTGTCGGCCTGCTTTACGTCCCTTTAGGTCTGTGTGACATTTCTAACTTGGTTTGTTATGGAATCGGATCAAATTCTTCTCTGAAGCTGTGCTGTCCCGTAGTATTGACCCGGTAGCGATACTGGATATCTCTAGTGTTTCCCTGGGTGCTCTCCTCTCTCTCAGAAGTCTCTATGATGAATGATTAATTTCTTTTTTTCTCAAACTTGCTTCATTCCCTTCCCTTCTGCTCTCTAGCTCTTTCTTTCTCCCTATTATTGACCCATAATTCAGGCCTTCGTTCTGTCTCGGTTTCCCACTTCTGCTTATTTTCTCCTGCTTTTCTTTGGCTGTTCTATAAATCTAAGCAATGACAGTGAAACTGTACCAAATCTGAAATTACAGGAGTAAATCTGACTTAAACCACTTGCTTCAGATTGATTGAGTAGGCCGTGCCGTCATCATGCTAGCGCTGCTGTCGTGCAGCTGTGGTAGTTGTTGTTATTCCTGTTGTTGCTGGTGGTGTTTGTGCTATTTTAATGGGGGCTCTATAAGAGTCTCGGTCGGATTGAGAGCCCATGCCGGTTGCTCTGACGGTGCAGCGGGGGGAGGCTAGGAAGTGGTGCCAGCGGTTTGTGAATTTGTTTCTAATTAGCTAGTGTGACACCATTTACCGTATTCGCTCAACCTCCGCCTCGCGCTTAATGCACAGAAAATGGGCTGTGCTGCCTTCCAGCTTTATGATGCTTTAACCACAGACCCCCAAGAGGACTCAGCCGGGTCCTGGGTGTCTGTTGGGGATGTAGGGCTTTGCTGGTGAGGTGGGGTGGGGTGGGGATAGGGAAGGGGGGTGGTTTACTTTACTCGGAGGATGTGACCAGTAGACGGGACGTTCTGAGGGCAGGGGGGGTCTCTGTATTTCTGGTAAATCCTGCAGTGGCGTGGCTTTTCCCGGACAGGGAGTGAGCGCAAGTGGAGGAGGGTGGCCCTCTCCGTGAGGAAACTGGTTAAAAGTTAGCCCGGAGTCAAAACAGTGGTCAGGGGTGACCGAGTTTTACTGCACGAGGCTGGCAGCTGGGGCCGCTGCGACATGTGCCACAGGGTGGTGATTTAATGCTGACTAACGGCTCCAGTAGTGGAGATCCTCGCAGATTGGATTAGCGTGTGCTAAAAGCTGCTCCGGGCCCAGATATAGTCGAGGAGTGGCGCAAGACTGTTTTCCTTAGTGACTGTGGTGTTTTTCTTTGTGTGGTGTGGATATCTCTGGGTGCTGGGTGAGGGAAGAGAATGAGAATGAGTGTGTGGTTATGACGGAGCTGTGAAGCTGGAGATGGTACGTGCCAGGGCCTGACCGATAGGAACCGATATGAGCTTAAAGCTCAATTCATCTTCCAATTGACTTTCTTACTTTTGTTTTTGAGTCATAAAAAAAGTCCTAAAAAAGGCCTAAATAGGTTTAGCATATCTCGTGAAGTGCCACAGGGCTCTATTTTAGGGCCTATAAAACTGATGTTAATTGTGATGGTAATGTAGTTATGAGGGCAATGAAGAATGGGCTTACTCACAGGATCTAAGGGGAGAAGAAGAAATTTCACCTTCAGAACAGCTGGAGAATAAGGCCAGTGTTTTTAAACAGTGCTTTTCTGACCGATATGATTGACCGATAGGATTTTCAGATACTCTGGCAGGCAAAAAGGAATTGCCCAGATATTCCTCAGATGTCCTACACTAATGTTTATGAGCTGTTGGCATGTGTTTGAAGGAATCCGTCTGTTTATTTTTGGTGGATAATCACTATAAGTGACCGATACACCTGCAGGACAATGCAGTTGTCACCATTAGCTCATCAGCTTCATCAAGTGATGGAGCAGGTTCTGGATGAGCAAGGTCTCAAAGTTGTGGGACTGTGTTGGGAAATGTATGGAAACGGTTTGCGGTCAGTTAACAGTTCATTTAGATCAATTTGACAGCATATCATCACTGTCCTTGCCAAAACCTTGTATCTTCATTGTTGCCATTTTTCACTTTTTGACATAATGTGACTCTGGAAGTTGTTCTTTACATTGGGTCAACATTTCCTGATGAACAGACCAATAGATATGCTCCAAAATGACCTGCATTAAAATCTTTTTACATTGACTTCCATTGAAAGTGAAGGTTTTTTCCTTCTCCTGTAAAGTTGCAGTTTTTTGCTGCTTGTGATGATGCCATGAAGATCAGGTTTTATGTGCATCGATGAACAACATGTGAGCAGTGTTTGGACTGCCATGGTATGACTGTCAGTCCTCACTTGCCAGGCCTTAAACCTCAGCCAAAGTCTTGACAAATATGAAGGTTGACCTCATAGCATCCGTAGCGGGTTCGTTGGTTTCTGTTAATTGGCTCCTGCATTTCTTGTTTCTCATTTTCCTCGTTTTTCTCACGGAAATGTTTTTGATGTGTTAGCGTACAGTATCCTGCCAAGGTTATTTTTGGACGCATTTAGTGTGTTTTTGTTATTTTAACCATGTTGGTGTTTTGTGTTTACCAGTTCTGCTCAGTTCTGCTCAGTATTGCTCAGCAGTTTGTATAAAGGACTGAGATAAAAGCATCAAACTGTTCTATTTATAGTTCATAACTCATAATTACTGCTGTTTTTCTCAGCAGCGTTCGTGACGATACCAGTAAATCTTTATAACGATAAGATGTGAACAGTGCTTTACCTTAGATTGACACTCTTTATAAGAATATATTTATTAGGTATTTAAATTGGTGTTTGGTGTATTAATAGTAATTGTGTAACTCTGGTCGAGGATGCAGTTTTACAAGCCTTATTACCACCCCGTCACCTCAGAATGAAACACACACACTTCTATTGGCTGCTTTACGGCACTGCAGCGGCTCACACATAGCCAAACCGGACCTAGCTTTAAACACTGTAACAAGAACTGAGTCATGCTGGATATTGTATCTGTTGGCATGGTGTGCAGATAGTAGCCTAGCACCTAGCTAGCACCTGGTCACTTCACTGGCTGTCATGGCTCTCCTCCGACTGTCACAGACACCTGCTGTGGAGCTGCTTCCATTCGGCCCTTCTGTGATCTTTACATCAACAGGTTGGCTAGCGTTAGCTTTTAGCCTCTTTGGCCTCGATTTCATATTCTCCCAGAGATCCCACTGCAGTCAGCCTTGATGAGCGTTTTCGAGTGGGTGGCGTTTATGTAAATTGTCGGGGTGTAAGTATAGCAAATCAAGTTACTGTGATGTTACTGTGATGTCACAGTTTTGGGGTTTTGGAATCGGCTCGTTTTACAGCTCTGTTCTGGTTCTGCTGGATGTTTTATTGAAGGAGGATTAGCAGTGTTTAAAGTTCACAGTTTGGCTCTGAACTCATTATTCAACCATGATCAGATGAACCCAGTTTAACAGTTTCTGTTCATTAATTTTTTTATTTTTCACAGTTTTTCCTCATAAAACTGGAACATATTTGATGTTTTTGTGAAACTAACCATGCCTAGTTTTCAGATTCAGCCTGTTTTGCTATTATACCCAATAAAAATGACTTTCTGCCCTGTCATCAGGAGATTCAGCAACCTCCAGTATTTTTGCTGATTAATTGAATTACAGGCTGTAGATATTGTGTATGCCCTAATGCATGTGAGTTTTGTGATTTATTGATGAGCAGACCACTCAAACAACAGCTGTCTCAAAGCCAGACGTCCCGCTCCTGCTCCTCTTTTCCCATGTCTGGTCTCCTGTTGACTCATCCATCTGTGCTGTGCTAACAAGGCTCGTTTGGGGACAGGACCTGTGCCTAATGAGACCCCTGTCCCTGCAAAGACGCCAGACTAATGACCCTCCTGTCCTTATTACAGCCATTCTCATGGCGGGACGTCCCGCTTCAACTGCAAACAACTCGCTCGCCGAGGCGCCGGCATGGACCACTTTGCACCCCCCGTTACGGCCCACCCGCCAATCTAATCCACAAACACTGGCCTCTTCTTTTGCATAAAACCCAACCGCTAACATACACAGCTTAAAGATGCAGCGCATCAGCCCTGCAGTGCATCTATGGTTTATTTACAGTGGAATGCTCATCCACTGCAGCTAGAGCTTTTTAGGGCCGTTCTATACTTTTCCTGGACCCCAAACATGCTTTCTTTGTTATTGTTGCCCGGAGTGGAATGTAAACCAAATTAGAGGCATGATGCAAACTTTCCACACGAGGCTTGGCCCACACCCCTACCCCCAGTGCCCTCCCCAGCGACGGAGGGGCTAATATTAAGAAAAGCCATCTGCTCCCTGTGGCAGAGATCATGCTGCGTCCTGCCCGCAGAGGGCCATATACCGGCGCCGCCTTTTCCACTGGTTGGTGCAGTAGGCTGCGGTACGTTACGGTACACCTGCGAAACCTTGATGGCAAGTACCTGTGCCTCTCATGTTGGGGTACCAAACATACCATACTGGGACAGTTACAAACAATGCAGGCTGCTGATTGGTGGAACACAGTCATCACAGATACACATGAGCCTATCGGCACCATGCTGCCTGATGCCAGGTGTGGGCTAGTAGAGGGGTATAAAGACCCCCAGCATTGCGGTGTGAGCTGTGGAGCAGTGGAAGAGCTGTGCTCTCTGAATTGATGGTGGTGGTGGTGGTGTGGTCTTTTAGAGATACACCTTCGTTCAGTTGATTGTGAACTGAGTGTGTGTGTGTGTGTGTGTGTGTGTCTCCTACAGGACCAGACCCTGTGGGCGTGCCTGGCTGGCATGGCCATGGCTAACAGGGAGCTTACCACAGCAGAGGCAGCCTACGCTGCTATCAGAGAGGTATAGTTACCTAGATTTGTACCTTCATTTAGTAAAAAATGTAACATTTGCCTTCAAATGACGAGCATGCGACTGTCTTTGTGTCTCTGTAGGTGGATAAAGTCCAGTATATAAACTTCATAAAGGATTTGCCCTCTAAAGAATCCTCTCTGGCCCATATGCTGCTCTTCAGTGGACATGTGCAGGAGGCTGAGGCGACGCTACTACAGGCAGGCCTCATATACCAGGCCATTCAGATCCACATTAACCTCTACAACTGGGACAGGTCAGGCGCTGTATGTGTGTGTGTGTGTGTGTGTGTGTGTGTGTGTGTGTGTGTAGAAGCACCTATTCCTGGCTCACACTGCTGTCTCCTCAGAGCGCTGGAACTGGCAGTGAAGCACAAAACCCATGTGGACACCGTCCTTGCTCACAGACAGAAGTTTCTGCAAGACTTTGGCAAAAAAGAGACCAACAAAAGGTTCCTGCAGTACTCTGAAGGGGTAATCCACTCACATTTCACATCTTTTCTGATCCTACTCACACTGTCTTCTCGCAGAAACGAAGGAACCCATATTATGGCTGCACATTTAACCTTGTTTTGATGGTCATTGCGATGTGTGTTTCTGGGCTAAAGAGATATTTCAAGGGAGAACAGATCAGATTACCTAACACCCAGCGCCAGAGTGACATTATCGCATTAATAGAACATCCCTGGGCCGAGTTTACGCTGAGTTCTGGGTAGAGTGAGTGAGCGAGCACAACACACTACACTCAACACACACATTTACAGCTCAAAACCTACTCCATCCTTAACTACTAGCCTGTTAAAATGTTTCAAACATGAGGATTATAGTCACAACAGGTCTGCATCACTGCAGTATACACGGCCTTTTAAGGCAATAAAAGACTTAATGTTTAAGATATTTGCATATAAATTTGCTTATTTACCAGAACAATCCACATTATCTCTTAATCCCTGAATTAAACATTTTACTGTAGACTGTAGGGATTTCTGCTACGGCTGGTAGACCCGTATGACCGTCTGCTTCCATACCCCTGCAAATTCAGCTCCTTCCTTCACACTGTGGTCTTTGGCCACGCCCAAATGCTGAAAATCACTCCTTTTAGCCAATCATTACCTATAGTATCTTTGCCACCAATTCCCCACACATCCAACGAGACCCTCCCTGCCCTGCACCGCCTCTTCTCAGTCTATTGTGTATGAGTCTCGTCACACAACCCGCGGGTATTTACAGCCCGATCATCCTGAAGTTATATATAAGATAGTTCTGTACAGAGGTTTTAGGACCCTGATCCCCAACAGTGATGTAAAGCCTCTACTATACTACTATAAATGTTATTTTTATTTGTTCTAATGTTAATATTTTATTGAGTACATAAACACTTACTGCCCAGTACACTAATAAACACTTACTTTTGCACAGTACAGTGTGTGTATGTGTATATATAGTATATATATAGATAGATAGATAAATAGATAGATAGATAGATAGATAGATAGATAGATAGACACACACTCAGGCATCCAGTGTAGATTATAGAACACAGATTTTAATGAATACATTTGGGTTTTGGGGGGGATTTTTGAAGCAACCCTTTTCAGTTACAGTGAAACTTGACCCAGCGATGGCGAGCTCAGCCTCCGGTAGGAAAACCTTTCATCAGATGGAACTACAGCCAGCCCTTTATTTCACGCTCCAGTGTGTCACTTTTCAATAGAAATGGTTATTTTAAAAAAAGGAATAAATCAGTAATAAGAAAACATGATGGAGCTGGTGCGATCCTCCAGATCGTCTTACCGATATCCTCACTCATCAGTAGTGCAGAACAGAGACGCTTTGAAAGTAACCATTCCAGCCTTACTGTTGCTGCCCAGTGTGTGTTCAAGCATGACGACGTACAATTCTGTGTGTGTGTGTGTGTGTGTGTAGGTGGAGGTGGACTGGGAGAAGATCCAGGCCAAGATTGAGATGGAGCTAGCCAAGGAGAGGGAGCGAGCAGCGAACTCGTCAGTCAGGAGCAGCGTGGCCTCTCGCCGCTGAGCACACACTTCCCAGGGTCATTCGCCGGACTGAATGTTTCTCCAGCAGCTGATCTGAGGCTAGGAGCCTGGAGTTGGACGTGTGCTGCAGTGGAAACAGAGCCAGGCCTGGGTTAAGTGCCTTTGGCTAGTTCAGAGCTGCCTCTGGCCTTGCACAAACTACAGTGTAAATATTAAAGGAATACTCCAGCGTGCTCTTTTTAGCTCAGTCTCTGTCTGCTGCATGTGTAAGATACAGTCCATTGCTGTAAGGGTTCCTGTGAAGGGACAGAAAGTCTGTTAGCTTTAGGCATGTTAACCATAGACGTCAATGATCGTATAATACAGATGCAGACGGTTGAAAATGCTGGATTATTCCTATTATAAGTAAAAAAGACAATATTTTGAATTAAAGTTAAGCACTTTATATATCTTTTGAGCATGTCTTCGCTGTCTTGCAAAAAGAAATTCTTTACATTGTGTCCAAATTCCATAAAGAATGGACCAATAGAAATGCTCTATTGGAATAACCTCTTTTATACTGACTTCCACTGAAAGTTACAAAAAATATTGGGACCCACTCATTTATTGTTTATTTGGAAATCAAGGGTATTAAAAAGACTTTATCCTTTGAAGCAGCATTGCTGTGAGGATTGACTGCATTCAGCGACAAGAGCATTAGTGAGGTCAGGATGTTGGAATGATGATTGATCACCACCCCACCTTATCATCCCCAACTCCCCAACTCATCCCATCCAAAAGTACTGGAAGGAGCTACACCACCATCATTCCAGAGAGCACAGCTCAATGCTGCTGCCGGCGGGGGGAGGTGGGGGGTGTTGGGTCACCCTTCTACTAGCCCACGCCTGGCATTAGGCAGCATGGTGCGCTTAGGTTTTTTTGTTAGCTGTCTGTGTCTGAACCTAAAGTGCGTTCATTAGAAGGGGTGTCCACAAATTTTTGCACATTGACGTTTGGAGATTTAAGGTTTTTTGGCGTGACAGTTCTGATGTTTATCTTTGTCACAGGTGTGTAATCTTTTGTAAAAACGTCACATTTGAAATGAAGCCATATTTATCACAAAGTGTAAAAGTATGAGGCACAAAAGCTGTCGAATAAATACATGCATCAAATCAAGCGTCCCTCGGCCCGCGTCCGCACTGATGGAGAGGGTGAATGAACAGAAGCAGCATTTCTGGTGAGGCTGTTTGAAATGTGCTGGCCGTGCAGCTACGCCCCCTGGCAGCGGGCCAGCCCATCAGCCTGGCGTTACACCCAATCCATCTCGGCACGCTTCAGACCCTCCCCTCTCTCTCTCTCTTTCGCCTGCTCATTTTCGGCCTCCTAATCGTTATTTCCTTCCCCTCTCTCCCCATCCTCATCGTCTTGACCTCCTCTAACTGTGGTACTCCCCTCCTTCCCTCCCTACTCTTCTCAATCTCCGTCTCCACCCTTCCTCCTAACCCTTCTGTTAGGAAGCGGCCATGTTCCCAGGTCAGGTTGGCCCGTGTTCCTTATTTTTTAAAAGGTTCTTCATGCACATCGTGTTATGGAACCTGCTTTATGGAGGGGGTTCTCAGTTCTAGCTAGACGACCTCTGATGTCTACGACTAATGCTAATAATGCAGGATCGTCATTTCAGTTAAATTAAAGCTCTGCCCTGTTTCTCCAGACCCACGGCCAGCGAGCCCTGTCACCGCCGAGATGATCGTAAGATATTAAGCAGTGGAACAGGGAGGGGGGATCTGTCGTGAGTACCACACAAGAACCTTAGAAGTTTTCTAATCGGATTCTCAGATTTTACCATCACACAAACATTAACAGCGTTGGACGTTCTAATGCACAACTGACTGAGTGTCCTTCTAATACTCAGGCCGATGAGGAATGCCCCGATTTCTGCAGAATCCTGTCCCTAAGCATGCAGTCCCCCTCGGGACCACTTAAGTCTCGGAGTTGAAAGGCTCAGAGTTTCTCCAGTTTGTGCAGAATAGTCGGCGTAAGTGAGCACAACCCACCGGCAGGATTGATCCCGTTCAGGATAGCGATATTTAACAACACCTTTTAAAAGAGCCGCTTCCAGCCTCCAAAACGGCTGCCCTACCTCAGGCAGTGACCTGGCAAAAACGGGCCCGCTAATGGCCCGTAATGCCCATTGATCCAAGCTCATTTTTATTTTTTTTGGTTCTGTTTGGAAAGAGAAAGGCATATTGGATATCTGCTGTGTTGGCACAAATTCTGCATTTACAAGGGAAGTTTGATATGGATCGCATCATTTATTTGCAAAGACATCTTTAAACTCGGCACCAACCACGGAACCGTAACCTGAGAACTGTAGAGCTGAGCAGTCTGTTTGTGTTGCGTTGCGTTGCGCATTGCCGGCTAGTTGACGTGGTGGACGCCATGCAAACTCAGCCGTCTTTATCCATCACGTTCCCAAGATAGAGGGTTCTCTGAAGTAATTCCCTAGAACCCAGGTCAGATCTTCAGATTCTAGCTTCCAGTCCTGGATTTTCCGGTTAAGAGCCATGTAGGGTCACTCCTACCAAGGATTACAAACGTCCAGCACTGGAACCTAGAACCTGGAATCAAGACCCAGATTTGAAGATGTCTGCCACAGGAGAACCACTCGTGATCCTCTAAGGAAGCTCATGATGGTCTGTGGATTTGCGAGTGTGAACCTCTTTAGAGATGCATGATGTCAAGGTTCTATATCAGTTTTCCCTAGTGCTCCACATCCAGGCCCAGAACCGTTTAAGGAGCTTTTATTGTAACAGTGGAAGCCCATTATGTTGACAACTCTGATTGCACTCGAGTTGCCCTCACTTTTACTTACTCCTTAATAACGAGGTGTTCCATTTTAAGTCGGTTCTCCGCCTTCTGGGTCTTCAGAGAACAGTTTTACGCTATTCACTATACCTTATTAAACTTTGATGATAGGAATGTAATAGTCCTGGCATGGATCCCGGTCAAGCCCTTGCTTGCTCAGCTTGTTTGCAGCACATTTTCAGAGTTCTAACCTTTAGATCGTTACCAGTATATAGAATTCACAAGACCACACAGCGTTGACACAGCGTTGTCCAGAGATTGCACTGTTTACGTTTTCTCAACAACGTCGTCACAACCTCATCATCAGCCTCTTGGTCATACGACTACCTTCCGAACTTTTTGCTCACAGGAAAATTACATTTTTATTAATGGCATCAGTGGATTGCTGAGTGTTTTAGAGGTCATTAGACCTCTTTATTATTATGTCAACATAATGGGCTTCCACTGTTACACTGTTAAACTGTTAAAAGCTCCTTAAACGGTTCTGGGCCTGGATGTGGAGCACTAGGCAAAACTGATATAGAACCTTGACATCATGCATCTCTAAAAAGGTTCACACTCGCAAATCCACAGACCATCATGAGCTCACTCACCAAGCTATTTTATTTTATTATATTTTTATTTATTTATCTGTTTTTATTTATGTATTTATAAATGCAGGACGGAATAGAGAACCAATCCACCGCTGAAAACAAGAGGGCCCTAAAATATGAACTGTGAACTTTAACTCTACGGTTTTAATGGGATCTGCTGGCCTTCAGGTCATTGTTGGAATAGAAGAATGAATGTAATGTATGTTCTGGACTGGCTTTCATTAGTGCACCAAAGGCTGCCACAGAACAAACTGGACAGATGATTATTATTTCAGTGAAGTGCTTTTCCATTCCATTCCATGTAGACCAAGAGCAAAGATCTGTCCGCCTGCAGAGTTTAGCCTGAACTCTTATCCTCATCACTCGAGAATCTAACCCGTCTCCCCCCAAAACATCAAAAGCTAAAAGCTCAAAGATCATTCCTACCAGCATCACACTGAAGACTCTCTCCACCAGAGATGATGTTGGGAAACTGGGCTGAAGTAAGTTGTAGGTCTGAACTGGAGCAGAACTTTGGAGGTGGGTTCACTGCAAAAACATGTTTAGTCAATATGTTTGATCTGATCTGATTGTGTAAATATTGTAAGATTATTCGGCTTGATCTAGTCTTTGAACCTGGGACACTTCACTAAAAGGTGACATTTGTAAGCTTACAGAAGGTTTTTCATGATAAACATGTGTCATTAATGCTGACATTGCCAATATTAATAACACTGAGATGAAATGATGCCAACGACTGATTGTTGGAGTGAGCCTGTATGAACGTATGTGGGACTAATGGGTGCCACGGAGTTGCTGCCCTTCAGTAAAAATGGTTGCCTAATATTCTTACAGTATGTATGTGTATATATATATATATACACACGTACTGTAAGAAGCTGATGCTCTTATCCAGAGTGACTTACAAGGTACCTCATATTACAGAGGTGGGCTGATGTAGTGTTAGGGGTCTTTTGCCCAATGAATCTTATTGGTGTAGCACAGCATAGTCACCCAGACGGGAACCGAACTCCAGTCTCCCACATGGTGTAGTAGCTCAATGGTACTGGTGCTATCCGTTGCACCACACCAACCTGTGTGTGTGTGTGTGTGTGTGTGTGTATGTATGTGTGTATGTAAATGTGTGTGTGTGTGTGTGTGTATGTATGTAAATGTGTGTGTGTATGTATGTAAATGTGTGTGTGTGTGTGTGTGTGTGTATGTATGTAAATGTGTGTGTGTATGTATGTAAATGTGTGTGTGTGTGTGTGTGTGTATGTATGTATGTAAATGTGTGTGTGTGTGTGTGTGTGTGTGTATGTATGTATGTGTGTATGTAAATGTGTGTATATATATATAACTTGTTCTACTTGATTGATAAATATATATATCTGAAGTGGAATATGTTTTTATTTATAATATATGAATAATTGTGTATATATTGTATACCTTTGCACAGCGTAGCATGCTAATGAAACTCAGAGATACTCAGAAACGCTTATTGTGTCATTATTGATCATTATTGTAATTATGATCAAATATCCACCCCTACGTTACGCCTCACACAGTCTCTTACAGCGAGTGAACTCTCTCCTTTTCTGGCCTCAAGACTGTCTGCAGCTCACTGCACTTTGGTCCATGCTGCATGTTTTCCCTCTGATGTCCATGACTTTCCGTGAAGCTGGCCGAATAGACGTAGACCACTGGTCATGCCAGGAGACCCCCTGATGCAGCAGAACACCTGAATCAGTCTGCTCCTCCCTGTTGATTCATTCTGTACGTTTTTCTACAAGCACGTCTCGCACCTCCACAAGCTGCAAGCGTCGAGTTCAGAGCCTTTATTATCTGCCTCACATGAGCAATACAGGATGCACAGAAGAGCAGCGTCCCGCACAGTGATCTGAAGGGTCAGCATGAGGTGCTGCTCAACCCAGAGACACACTGAGACACACTGAGACACACTGCTGTACACTCCGCACCACCGTCGACCCACACACAGATCACTGACCCTGCACAACCACAGCTGTAGGACGTAAACGTGTGATGGCCTGCATTTCAGCTGAGGGGTTTCTGTTATTGTCATGCCTGGGGGATTATTACTGGTAGTTATAAATATTATGGGATGCTCGTGTAGAAAAGAAAACATTGTAAATGAATTTGTTTCCACTCACAGCTGCTGCCAGACTTTTCAGTGAATTTTGCTGATTTTACAGAAAGGATGTAAATCAGGCTGCTGTAAAGTATTTTCACTGGAAATGAGTTCACACATATATACTCACGACTTTACAGCCTGACCTTTCACCTTTCCTGTGTTTTACAGTTAAAATGTTCACTTTTAAACTGCAACCAATCCAGAAGAAATGTAGAATTTCAGTTTTTGTTGGTGAAAGTGGTGCATTCCAGTGTTTGAAGATATGCAAACATCTGCAAATATTATAAATTTCACTCCAAGTGAATTTACTGAAATCTTTTAACAGTTTTGTACTAATTATTTTCTGGATTTCAAATAATTAAGTATAATTTAACCCTAAAATATGTAAACATTACTGTTTCAAATAATCTAAATAGATGTTCTTTTTATATTGGCAGTAATTTTACAGTAAAATTGGTAAATTGAACTATTTAAAAAAATGAATTACCATATTTTTTACAGTAAAATCATCAAACTTTACGCTTTAAAAGAATTAGTCTTTTAACGGTTTTGTGCTGACAGTGTTTTTCTGTAATTTCTCACATTTTTTTACTGAAAGAAATTTTAAATTCCATTTTTAGCTGTAAAATCTTCAAACTTTACTGTTTTAATGAACCGTGTGGTAATCTGTTTTTTTGTTATACTTTTACAGTAAACTTTCACCATTTGACAGAATATACAGTAAATATTTATTGTAAATCCTTACTTTACTTTTTTAACAGTAAAATTGGCAAACTTTACATTCTGAAAGATAAATAGAATACGTTTCATTGCAATTGAACTTACAGACATCTTTTACAGTTTTGTACTGAGGAGTTTTACATTACATTTTAACTGTAAAATATGTAAACTTTACTGTTTCAGTAAATGCAAATATGTGTGATTTTACACTGCCAATATTTTAACAGTAATCGTGGTCCTAGTAATAAAATTAGGTTTAAAGAAAGCAGATAAGTGTAAATAACGTTCTACTGTCAAAATGTTTTTACAGTAAACTTTACAAAGAGTTTAAATGCTTTTCATTTAAATTGAACTTAAAGACATCTTACAGTTTTGTACTGAAGACTTTTTGTCTAGAATGTAAATGTTAATGAACGTGTTAATTGTTTTAGCAAAATATTTAAATTTCACTGTAAAGTTTTTTGGTTTTTTTACAGTAAAATCAGCAAATTTTTTACATATTTTTAAAAATGCAAATGATTTACTGTAAATGTTCTAGTGGTGAAATCTTTCCTAGATTTTGTCCAGCTGTTTGTTTACGTGTTTGTTTGTTTATGTGTTTGTATCCCGCGCGCTCGGCTGTCCTTCTCTTAGCTCTGTCCATCACACTGAGTTCCGGGACCCCCTCGTTTGTCGCGTGTCTGTCCGTCTGTCCTCCCCGGGCCTCCGCAGAGCTCCCGCCGCCTCCAGCAGGTTATCCTCCGAGCGGCGCCCGCCGAGTCCTTCCTCCTCCTCCTCCTCCTCCTCCTCCGCCTCCTGCACGCTCTCCTCGTACGTGGGCAGGTGTTTCACCTCGTCGTAGGCGGGCAGGCGCGGCGGTGGGGGCGGCGGCAGCGGCGCCGGCCACGCGAACTCGGTACCGTGCTCCAGCGGCGGCGGCGACGTCGTCGTCAGCAGGGTGTCCCGGGACGCGCGCACCCTCTCGCGCCGCCCGCGCGGCCGCGGACACACCACGCGCTGCACGAAATAGCCCATGGCGAAGAGCAGCAACAGGATCAGAACCCCCGACAGTTTCCGCGCGAGCCAGCCGGCGCCGTCCAGGAATGCGCGCGCCCCCGCCCCGCCGTTTCCGTTACCGTTACTGGTGCTGCCGTTGCCGCGCGCGCAGCAGCGCTCGTGCTCGCCGCAGCGCACATCGCCGCAGTCGCGCGACGCCTGGCATGCACGCAGCGCGAGCGCCGCCAGCGCCGCCAGCACGGCCAGGCGCGCGCCCATAGCGAACGGCGAATATCCTGCGCGTGCTCCGGGCTTTAACGAAACTCTCGCGGCTGTTGGGGGGGGTGGGGGGTCCCTTTAACGTCTGTTCATGCTGCGGGGTCTGAACCGGCGCCTCGCGGGGCTCCGGTCACCGTCTGCCTGCAGGGCTGCTCGTGCTGGTGCTCTCGCGCTCCTTGGCATCACTGCACGAGACAGGCTGCAAGGAATCACCGTATAAGCGTGCAGCAGCAGTGTGATGCATGCTCTGCACCCCTCTCGGTTTCTCGCGCGGTCCCGTCCCGTGCAGTGCAGAGCAGAGCGCGAGGAGTGGCTACGTCAGAGCCGTCGTGTTAAAAAAAAAAAAAAAAAAAAAAAGGCACATGCACCTTCAGACCCCCGGAGAAGCCTGCACGAGCCGTGGCCGAAATGAAGAACAGCACTTAATAGAAAGAGGAGCTGAACGCTCTCAGTGGAAGAGAGTCATTAGCCATTAGTGGAGAGAGAGGGGGGGGGGGGGGGCAGGGCAGCTCTCTTCTGAGCTCTGACTGTTCAGACTGGAACTCAGAATTCGATTCTAATTTGCATATTTAAATTATTACTACGGAAGCCCATTTCTGCCACTTGGAACGACTTACACTATTTGGGCAAAAGTATTTGGACACCTGCTCATTCATTTTTTTTTTTCCCCTCCGAAATCAAGGAGGGTATTAAAAAGAGCTGGAGTAACTGTCTCTACTGTCCAGAGAAGAAGACTAGATTTCTACTGGATTTTGGAGGGTTGAACATTGCTGTGAGGATTTGATTGCATTCAGCAACAAGAGCTAGAGTTAAAGTTAGTGAGGCCAGGATGATTTGGGTGATCACCGACTCATCCCAAAAGTACTGGATGGAGCTCCACCACCATCCATCATTCCAGAGAACACAGCTCTTCCACTGCTCCACAGCTCCTCAATGCTGGGGGGCTTTATTACACCCCTCCTCTAGCCC
Organism: Salminus brasiliensis; assembly: GCF_030463535.1. Lineage (NCBI taxonomy): Eukaryota > Metazoa > Chordata > Actinopteri > Characiformes > Bryconidae > Salminus > Salminus brasiliensis. The sequence goes on from NC_132900.1 coordinate 30,904,201, forward strand.
ACGCCTGGTGTTATTAGGCAGCATGGTGCCAATGGAGTCTTATTCTAATGGCAATACTTCTTTCTCTGCAGGGACTAGAAAAGCCATGTGTGTGTGTGTGTGTGTGTGTGTGTTAGGCCAGGCTGCCTCCTCGCTTGCCTCCCCCCCCCATAAACCGAGCTGATGCACGAGTCGCCAAACTCGATTACAGGAGCATTACGCTGTAAAACACACTGGAACCAAATCAAAGCTCCAGCCTCATTTACGCCAGATCGGATTTCTCCCAGCAATCTTTCCCAATTACCGCAATGTGATCCACGCATCCTCCTCACATATCATACAACACACACGGATCTGATTACGCAGCTCGACCACGATGGGATGACTCGAGCCACTGCCCCGTAGAAGCGGCTGCGTCTTTCTGCAGGTGCTCCTTCGCGCTTCCACCCGGCAGATACTGGAGGTTTCACTGTGCCAGACAGCTGCAACCCCCCCAGCCCACCCTCAAATGCACACACTCCTCCACAAACTCCTCCAATCAATCGCGCTCTCTCTGGTGGCCGATTGTAATCGAAGCCTAATTGAAGAGTCTTCTCCATTTGTTCTCTTCTTTTACTGGAAAGAAGACCCGATTGCTCTCAGATCTAATGGTAGAAACCACAAGCGATGCTCGTGGGCTGTTTTGGAACCCAGTGCTCGGGGAAATGTGTTCACGGCCACTTAAAGAGCAATAAGGCCCTAAATGTGATGCTGAGAGAAACAGAAAACATCTGCCGAAGCTTCGCCCTGCGGAGCGTCTGTGTCTGCGTCTGCGTCGTGAAGGTGCAGGCGCGATGTCTACAGGTGACCTAATGTCGCGGGGATGCACCGATATGGGAACTGTGGGCCGATGCCGATACACTTTAGGGCCTCTGGTCAGAATTTCTGTTACTTCTGTTGTAGCTAAAGCAGCAGTTTGTGAGAATTGGGTTGTTGTTTTTTGCTTTGGGCTCCCCCTACAGTTGGGAAGTGGAATTCACGCTTAGAGCCTGCATGCATGCATTTCTGGACAAGCTGAGAGATACAGAAGCGTCACTGAAAGCAGATTAACATCATGACCCTATTGGCTCCATGCTGCCTAATAACACCAGGCGTGGGCTAGAGGGGTATAAAGTCCCCCCAGCATTGAGGAGCTGTGGAGCAGTGGAAGAGCTGTGTTCTCTGGAATGATGGTGGTGGAGCTCCATCCAATAGTTTTGGGATGAGTTGGGGAACATCCTGACTCTAGTGCTCTAGTCACTGAATGCAATCAAATCCTCACAGCAATGCTCATTCAAAGTCCAGCAGAAAGCCTTCTTCCCTAGAGAGTAGAGACAGTTATCCCACTGTAGGGATTTCTGCCACTGCTGGTAGACCAGTATGACCGTCTGCTTCCGTACACCTGCAGATTCAGCTCCTTCCTTCACACTGTAGTTTCTTTGGCCACGCCCAAATGCCGAAATTCACTCCTTTCAGCCAATCATTACCTGTACTTGCTTTGCGACTGCACATGCCATCTGCAGGGGCCTGAAGATACTACCACCTTAAACAAACAAAGTGGTTAATATTTTGTCATGGGAAGCTTCTATATCTAATACATATCTGATACATGTGGCTTTATAGGGTTAAGTGAGGAACAGCAGGCCCATTTGTGTGGGTGTGATCTCCCTTTACACAAAGCCCATCAGTTCACAGTCTAATAAAAAGCAGGCCCTGCATCGCCTAATAACCGAGCTGGAGTTAGTGACAGGAATTAAAAAACACCCACGGACTTCCTCCCCTCTGATTGACCAGAGCGGCCTGTGCGTGTCGGGTCTGTGATATATGAGACCTGGCAGGGTGATTAGAGAGCGACTGGCCTTCTTTAGGAGAGAAAAGGTGAAAATCTCCCTCCCCCGGCCAGAGAAAACCCTGGGACGGGGTTGGGACGGGCCTGGGAGCGATTGTGCTGTTACATCACAGTGCTTCAGTCAGCGGCTTCCCCCTGTCCTCTCCTCTCATACGGGAGCTCTGAGGAGGGCGGGATGTTGAGAGAGAGGTTGTGGGTTTTGGACCAGGGGTTGCCCCTGGCAGGCAGAGCAGGCCGCTTGGCTTTACCACACTCTGGACGACCTCTGAACAGCGCGCCCCTCGTTTGCTTCTTGGGTTTCTTTGAGTAACTCTGCAGCACCTCTTGGATATGACACGGCTACCATGAAATAAGCTCCAGTCCACCAGCAAGGAAACCTCAGAACCTTCCAGTCCGTCTGCGAAGCCCTAAAGTTTGTGGACGCACTGCTGACATGGATGTGAAATGCACACGCAGAGAGCTGGAGCAGACCAACATTATGACCCTATTGGCACCATGCTGCCTAATAATGCCAGGCGTGAGCTATAGAGGCATTGAGGAGCTGTGGATCAGTGGAAGAACTGTGTTCTCTGGAATGATGGTGGTGGAGCTCCATCCAATAGTTTTGGGATGAGTTGGGGAACATCCTGACCTCACTAGTGCGCTAGTCGCTGAATGCAATCAAATCCTCACAGCAATGCTCATTCAAAGTCTAGCAGAAAGCCTTCTTCCCTGGAGAGTAGAGACATAATAAAAGCAGGATCAACTCATTTAAATACACTTTATTTCAGAAGAGCAATTAATGTCCAAATACTTTTGTCCTAAAAAGGCAATATGATTTTACAATAATTTAAATGGCTTTGTGTTTAAAGTCATTGCAAACAGCTGCATTCAAAACTATCAAAAGTCTTATTTTAACAACAGAAGCATTTAACCCCTTACATCCTAGATGAAATATCCACTTATTGATCCTAATACACAAGCTATTGATTAGTTTGGTATATTTTGTGGAATCCCACAGGGTTCTATTTTAGGGCCGATGTAACTTTTAGGAATTATGACTGTAATCTAGGCATGAGAGTGAAGATCTGAAGTTTGGGCCTGCATACAGAGGAGCCAAGTTAGAGGCCATACCCTCACTTTTATCAACTATTACAAGACTTATTAAAAAACATAATCTGCTGATTATGTGAATGAACATTTATCCCACTTTCAACTGCTCAAGATCAATAAAGCAGCTAGTTAACTTTCACCAAGCCTTCACAGTAGCCTCCCATCAGAGGGAACCAGGACTGGCCCAGCTAAAAACAGCAGCAGCACGTTCCATACATTCAGGGTAAGTGGAAAGCAGTGCAGATTTGATTACCGGCCAAAGTGCTGCTTTAAAAGTAACCTTAAACCAGCCCAAACAGCATCTTTCAGCTAATGTAAAAAAAGAAGCCCGTGGTCAGGGGTCAAAGAAATCTCATATAATTACATCCAGCGGCTCTCTGTCAGTGCCTTCCTGCCTCTCATGTCGTTAAGAAGGCATCGCTGAGGTCACATCCTGCCTTCCGCCCACCCCCAGTTCGGTCTCTTGTGGGAAGCCTTTCGCGGACGCTCATCTGGCTCTTAAATTTCTCTGGTCCACGCAGTCAGGCACAGTACAGGGGGATTCCCTGACCCGAGGGACCCGGCTTTCAGAACAAAGGGGGAAAAGTCCCGGAGCAGGCGATGCGTAGGAGGGCAGAAGGGGCCAAGCACCTCCCGGGGTCCAGAGAAGCCCTTAAGAGTTCAGAGGGACACTGTTTCTCACTGGTTCTGGCTGTTTGCCCGGCCCGCCCGGCTGGGCGTGACTCAGCGTGGGATGCATTGGTCAGCTCCAGAGTTGAAGCGTGAGCAGTCAGGTCAGCACATGTGAGCAGCACAAGCCGCCGCGCCGTCGCTACCCACACACACTTTCACAAGATTGGGGGCAAGATTGCTAATACACTGTTTGGACAAAAGTATTGGGACACCTTCCAAAATTAAGGGTATTAAAAAGAGTTGATTCTGCTTCTGTTTGTTTGTTGCAGGAACGGCCTCTACTGTTTAAGGAAGAAGGCTGGAGCATTGCAGTGAGGATTTGATTGCATTCAGCGACCAGAGCTAGTTAGTGAGGTCAGGATGTTGGATGATGAACATCACCCCACCTCATCCCAAAAGTACTGGATGGAGCTCCACCACCATCCATCATTCCAGAGAACACAGTTCTTCCACTGCTCCACAGCTCCTCAATGCTGGGGGCTTTATACCCCTCCACCTCTGTCATTAGGCAGCATGGTGCCAATAGGCTCCAGGGAGTCCTATTCTATTGGCAGTGCTTCTCTACAGAGACTAAACAAGCTGTGTGTGTGCATTTGCACATCTGTGTCAGCAATGGGTGCACCTTAAAGAAGCGGAATGCATTCAGTAGAATGGGTGTGCACAAATATTTGGACATGTAGTGTAGAGTTTGTTTCTGATGCATAGTTTAGGCCTGGCACGATTCTATTGATTATATCAGTAATCGAGTAATCAAGCGATGATTTTGGCGATGACCAATCAAAGTTTATGTGTCAAAATGTAAATGAGTAGGCGTGCCCAGCGGATTTCGCTTCCCACTGTAAGAAAGAGCAGCAGGACAGATTTGATTTTATATTGGAGTAATCGTGACAGTCCTGATCCGGTTATGTTCAGGTTCTATTGCTGGATACTGATGATTGATGATTCTCCCAAACACACACACACACACACACACACACCAAAAAGTTGAGCTGCTCCATTCGTGCGGCGCTGGCTGAGGGCTGGGAGGGGTAGTGTGAGTGTCACTGAGAGCTGGTCTCTGTTTGCAGAATATCGATCCTCCCCTCATGATTGTCCTCGGATCTGGAGCTCTCCCATAAGGCCTCAGCGCTCTCAGCTCTCAGCGTTTGGGAAGCAGTGATAAGGGAACTGTGGGCCGATGCTGATCATGTACACATCTGCTGATGCTGATATACACATTTTATTATAGAAGCTGGGAATCCATCTACCTGGATCAGAACACTAGGAACAGAGCGGTCCAACATCACTGTGGATAGAAATCCAAAATAATATATATTATTTATATATTAATTTAGATTTCTGTAGTAAACATCTGCTTTGTTTTCTTCTTCAGTTGGCATTAACAATGGAGTGTAGACTGGAGTAGATCTGTGAAATAAATAATAGAAAAGAAGTAAATAAACAATAATGATATTAATGAAACAATAATGTTTATACTGTTTTCCAGTCCTATTATTATAATTATTATTATTTGTTTATTTACTGTGTTACTAAAAGGGATATTTTGAATATTATTTATTTATTCATATTATTCTAATATTACATTTTTATTCAATATTACTGTATTACAAACAATACAATACATGTTTTTTTTAATTAATTAAATTATTTATTACTTGCTCATTAAAAATGACATTACAAAATGTATGTTTTTGTGATGCAAATATATCAATATTAATGTATTATTAATTATAAATAAAATATAAGATGTATTTATGATAATAATACATTATAATTGTAAATGAATAATTATTACAACTAATAAATAATAATTATTATTACTACTACATTAATTCTCTTCACATTCCACAGTTATGCACTACCACAAATGATTTATTATATTATTATACACATGCCTACTATAATATATCTATACACTATATATATTATTATTATATACTATATATACTCTTCCAGGTATACAGTTCCAGTACAGTTATACACACTCATTATAGCAATATTGGATTTTTAATTATTTCTTTGATTTTGGTTTCCTGGGTCAGAATGGTTGTACTAATTAAGTTCTGAGTTCTTGATTAAAGTGATATAAAAGTATTGTGGGGTGCCCAAACTTTTGCATGGTGCTGCTTGTCCTTTTTTCATCTTACTGATTTCCAAATAATTACTAACTTTTCAGGGTGTCCAAAGTTTTGCATGCCATTCAGTATATTATACTTATTATATTTGAGCATTTTCTTATTTGTGTAAACATACACACACATATTTCTGTGTATAATGTACTGTAGTATCATTTATTCATGTGGAAATAATGTATATATTTGAATCAGGGTATTGATTATTATTGATTATTAATGTAAAAATAGCCTGCTAATGGCTTTGCTTGGGTTGTAGAGATCTCTTTAAAGTCCACCCCCCCCCCCGCTCATACACTCTATACCCCCTCAGAGAAGGAGATGGAGAGTAGATACTCTCTCTCTGGACGAGTGTGTGATCAATAGGAAAGCCCTTGATCCTCTCCTGGCCCGGCTCTCCCTCTCAGCGCTCCAGAGAGGAGGAGGCGTCGCTGCACAGAGAGCAGCTCACTTTTCATTTTTATTCTCTGTCCTCGGCAGCCCTGCGGCCGCACCTCTGCTCACGGCGACGCCGCGCTAGAGGGCCGTCCCGATGTGACCCCGATGTGACCCTGATGTGTGGGGCCTACTGTGTGCTGCTGGTTCTCAGAGGGAGCTTAAATCACCCTGATTTTCATTTAACCATCCAGTCCATCACAGCAGGGTCCTCTGGACTGTCGGTGTGTCCTGCTGAATATCCAGCTCAACACCAGCAGGTGCTGGGAGCTGGTTTCAGATGGTCAAGGTGGTGGAAAAGCTGGTCAGCCCAGCTGGAACTGGGATGATGCTGGTACAGAAGATGGTAAACCAGCTCTGGGCCTCGCTGAGTTTGATGGACATACTGGTCTATTAGCATGACCAGTTTGACCAAGCTGATCGTCAAGGTGGTCAAACTGGTGGGCTAGTTTGGTAAAGCTAATTTTCCCAAGCTAGCCGCCTTTTCTATGCCATTTAGATTAGTGTAAAATAGCCACTAGCTACTCTTAGCAAGATGCTATCTGCTCTAGCTGGTAGCTACATGTTAGGTACTGTAACTGATGTTAGCAAGATGTTAACTACCTTAGCTGACGTTAGCTAATTCAGCTGATATTAGCTAACTGTTAGTTACTAATGTTAGCTAGATGTTAACTACTTTAGCGGATATTAGGTAGGTGACTTTAACTAGACGTTAACTACTGGCTGATGTTAGCTAGATGTTATCTACTCTAGCTGATGTTATCTACTCTAGACAATGTTAGCTAGACGTTATCTACTCTAGCTGATGTTAGCTAGATGTTATCTACTCTAGACAATGTTAGTTAGATGTTATTTTCTCTAGCTGATGTTATCTAGATGTTATCTACTCTAGCTGATGTTATCTACTCTAGACAATGTTAGCTAGATGTTATCTACTCTAGCTGATGTTATCTACTCTAGACAATGTTAGTTAGATGTTATTTTCTCTAGCTGATGTTATCTAGATGTTATCTACTCTGGCTGATGTTAGCTTGTTGTTAACTACTTTGGCTCATGTTCACTAGATGTTAACTACTCTAGTTAATGTTAGGTAAATGGTAGCTATTCTAGTTAATGTTAGCTAGATGTTAACTACTCTAGTTAATGTTAGCTAGATGTTATCTACTCTAGCTGATGTTAGCTTGTTGTTAACTACTTTGGCTCATGTTCACTAGATGTTAACTACTCTAGTTAATGTTAGGTAAATGGTAGCTATTCTAGTTAATGTTAGCTAGATGTTAACTACTCTAGTTAATGTTAGCTAGATGTTATCTACTCTAGCTGATGTTAGCTTGTTGTTAACTACTTTGGCTCATGTTCACTAGATGTTAACTACTCTAGTTAATGTTAGCTAATGTAAACCTCTCGTTTCTGACGGCCCCACACTGTTCTGCAGTGTCCTGGAGTCTGAGTTGGACTGTATTGATTGTTGGGCCTTGTTGTGTATTGATTACTTTGGAGTTGGTATCATATCACAGTGTCTCATCTAATTACACTATATGCAATCTGTCTTTCTGACTTTCCTGTAAACACGGGTCATGTGTACGTAGCACCACGGCCCCGGAGGAACCGGTTTGGTACCACTGTACTCTTGTGTATAGTTGTGATAACAAGGTTCTTCTTGATCTTGATCTCATGTTGCGTAACAGCTCAGTCTCTGTGTTCAGGGTGTGTTCTCAAATGTCCCTCATGAAAAATATCTATGGAAGAACTACAGGAATCTTCATATATGAGTCTTATTGTAAATCCAGATCACTATAGTGTATAAGAAAGTCCTATAAGTGGAAATATTACAGCTAATTAATATATATTTTTTATTGTATGAATGTTATTTGTGTTTGTGTCTGAGCAAATAAAAAACTTTTATAAGCACCCAATTAAAGATATACTTATTTTGAATATCATTTTCTTTAGGTGCCTAAAGCAGTACTGGATCCCATATGTTGTACATACGAGCATCATACATTACAACACTCACTTACATGACCATGCTATAATCATTTACAATACACATAAAGGTAAATACTGCCATGTCACTGCTGAAATAGATGTCCTAACTGTATTTTAGGCTTATTTAGTAATTTAAATATCATATTACTGTAAAAATATATATATATATATATATTGACTGTACTGATTATAATCAGTATACTAATTAAATGACAATATATTGATTATATTTCAAACATATTGGGCACTCCTAAAAAGAGATGCTTATATGCTTGTATATTCAGGTGGTATATGTTATGATATTAAGTCTTTCCTGTTTTTGATGTTTGGGTCATTCTCGTGAAACAGCCTCAAAATCATCCATAAATATTTCAGTATTTGTGTAACCGTCATCAATAATCCTGTAATTTAGTAGATCAATAGAAGCTCTATGAGACAACGGGACGTTAAATTATTCATCATTTCAGGGTTTTTTTGTTACCCTAATTATTACCACAGCGTCCACTTATTAGTTTCCCATTACAAAAATAAATAAATAAATAAATAATATATATATATATATATATATGTTGAAACTTATACTCATAATTTCTAATGAAGGGCCCAAAACAACAAAATGTTCTGTACATTTTGTAAAATATATACATTTATTTATATATTATATATGTATATTATGACATCAGTATACAGATCATAACATGGACACCTGGGAAAGAAAATCTATATATGTATGGCAATATTTCCATGCGCCAAAATCTTATTTGCGAATGCATTATTGTTTGTAATTCCAAAAACAAGAGATTACATTTTAGTCATAGGAATTTGGTAATAGGAATTTAAGTATTTATTATAATTCTGAAGAATAAGCCGCTGTCTGGAAACTGTTATGAATGAAGAGGCTTTTTGCTGGATCTTACAGCTTGTAGTGTAGCGACCCCTAGTGTTAAAAGCAGGGCACTACCTCAGCAGCTCAAACCTGACCACAGGACTTTCTCCCCAGCTGAAATGCTATAAACCAGAGCCATGGCCTTCCAGACCTCCAGAACCATAGCTGATGATCTCTAACCTTAGTAGATGTGGGGCTGGGCGGTGAGGAGAATGATGAACAGGGATGTAATAGGCTACAGAGTGGTTGAGAGGATCGGCCATCTTCTTCACTTTTTACTGAGCCTTAACTGAGAAGAGGAAACTGAGACTGAGACTCAGTCAGTCCGAGTAGCTCGGCCTAAAATCTTGTGGGGCTCACATGGTGGGTAGGTTTGAGGTGGGCATGGGCTGTGAGTGGGTATGTACATGTGTTGTTACTGGGACCCATTCTTACAGCCCACATGCGTCCCATCTAGGCCCCGTATGCAGTGTCCAACCCAGATGGGACCCATGTTTGACCCCTTCTGGTCCCATCACTGACCCTGGTGGGCAACCATAAGTGGGGCCAGCGTGGAACCTGAGGAAAAAACATTCTGGTGCCCAGTTGGGTTACCAATACAGGCTACCCACATCGTGAGTATGGCATGGTTATGTGGTCAGTGTTGTGTAGCACTGTTTTTATGTAAAGTGTTATCATTAAAGTAAAAACTCCAACATATAATGGCTTAGTAAAACACTAGCCTACATTTACAGCACAAACTGGGCCTTGCAAAAGTATTTACCCCCCTTAAAACCCTATTATTTTTCATTGCATACCAAAATCACTGCTAAACATTTTTAGGAACATTGAGTTTCCTCTACAATCTTTAGTGAAACAAGTAGATTTTAACAAGCTGAACACAAACATGTTTTTATGATGTTCCTATGTATCACGTACCATCTTCCAGACAATTGATTCCACTTGCCCTGATGCCGTTTCTCCATCTTGGCAATGTCCTGCTGAAACCTATCACCATGCTCCTCACTCACGGCGCCGGGGTTGTCTGGGAAGAAGTCCAAGTGGGAGTAAGGAAATGTATCTTTAGTGACATGCAGCACTTCATTGATTTGTATGTCTGAAGCAGACTCTGAACCTGTATAACACGATCAGGTGCTTTACAGTTTCCTAGAAAGCTACAATCGACATTCCTAAAGGCTGTCCCCTGCAGAACCCTGCAGAACCCCATCTAAATGGCTATCCATCAGCACATCTCTGATTGGTGGACCAATGAAAACACCTTCTTTTACCTTGGCATCGCTTACGCGTGGAAACATCTGCCGCAAACCAGCAAAGGCCTCGCTTTGCGCGTTCACCGCCTTGACGAAGTTCTACCAGCCGTTGTTTATGTTCGGTGTGCAAAGGTGGAAGTAACACCTACTGGGGCAGTGGTGGCTCAGCGGTTAGAGCACAGGGTTATTGATAACAGGGTTGTGGGTTTGATTCCCGGGCTTGGCCCTTGAGCAAGACCCTCTTTGCTCCTTGGGCGCTGGAGTTGGCTGCCCACTGCTCTGTGTGTGTGTGTGCTCACTACCACAGATGGGTCAAATGTGGAGGACACACTTCGCTGTACAGTGTCAAATACATGCACCTTTACTTTGTAAAGAGTCCATCAATGGGTCGCGTGCAACTTTCTTCACCCCTTGAATCAGTTTTTTGCATTTTTTTGACTTTTTTTTTTTTTCAATATTTTACAATGCTTGTCAAACTAAATTGTGAGGTCATTTCTGTGATCTGCATCAAAAAGTGCATTTGGAACATCAAAAATGGTAAAACCTTGTAAAAGTCCTAATTGAATAAATAGTAGTGGTGCACTGTTTGTGTCCTGTAGAGAATTTGTTCACTTATTTTCACCTAAAAAATCAACACAAATCAAGAATTATTGAGCAGAACATTTGCATAAGGCTGTTAGCTAATTGTTTCCACAGTTTAAACTCCAAATTAAACGTAAAAGTGTTGTTAAAATAAGGCTTTCACAGCTCTGCTCCTTACATAAACAAACCTACAGCATGTTAGCATTAGCATGCTGTAGTAAGCCTGTAATAGGGCAGTGCTAACTAGTTTATAGTCTCTGTGTTATTAAAATCTTAACATATTTCTCATTCAAATGGAAGCTGTACTTCTGAAATACTAATATAACTATATAAACACACACACACACACACACACACACACACACAGCACAGTGTCGACACCGCTGCTGCTGGCAGAGCTGCTAGGCCTCTGTTTACCCTGTTGACCGAAAAAAAGCGCGGGCTCTTATCCCCGCCCCCTTCCAAAGCTGGCAGCGTTGTTTTGATTGGACGCGGCGCCGACCGCTGATCTCTACACCATGGTGATAGGCTGCCATCTTCAACAACAGCACCGCGAATGCCAGTCCGTGTGTTCTACAGATTGACGTGTATTCACAAAGCAGATGCAAGTTGTAAACGTCGTGTGGTGGAAACGGCAGCGCTATCTGTCCTCACGCTGCTTCTCACAAAGGTTCTCACAAAGGTTCTCGATATCGTTTTATATTCGCTAGAACCAGGGAACCTCCAGCTAGGGTTAGCTAGCACCATATATAGCTAAGTTAGTTGGATGCACCGAAACGCGAAAACTAACAGAGGCTGGAGCAGAAGTGCTGGAGATACGGGCTGTTGGGAGTAGTTAGGTGGATGCTCGTGGGGAAAGCAGCTCACCTGGCAGGTAAAATATCGATCCGCCTTTGAAAGCTTGCCCTGCTTATGTCTGGCGCATTGATCTGCACTCCGAGGAAACATCTGAGCAGTGGTGCTCCTCCTAAAAGCAGCCTGGTGGTGTGGCTGGGAGGACTATGGTAGCAGATATGGCCAATTTGGGGGAGACAAAAGAAGCTGAGGATGGGTAAGTGGATCAGCTGAGCAATGTTTAGTATTTTTTATTTTTTTTGCATTTGCATTTGCTCACAGTTTGGCCAAAAGGGCATTTCAGTGGGTTACTGGTGGATTGTAGCCTGAATTAAAGCCTATAAAATTCATGTTGTTTTTTAGGTGCATGCACCCCCCATCCTCCTGTATCCTCCTGTAACGATGCTCTGTACACGACCTTTAGTCGTTTACCCAAAGTGAAAGTACATGTGATGCGCCATGATGTCTTTGTCTGTCACCTCTGTAGTCAACGGAAAGCTGCTCCACCATCGTCCCCACCGGCTCCTGCAGCTCTGGACCTGCTCTGTGTGCATTATTAGGCCTTAATAACATGCCTAAGTAGTGCTTATTAAGGTGGAATGGCTGCCTGTTCCTCCATGCTCTTCCACATGCTCTTTTGTTTTTTTTCGTCATGTTCAGAGCAGATTCTGAGACCACCCATCTGAGACCATCCCCTCCCCACCAGTGCCGTGGTGATGAACACTTCTCCTCACGCTCCTCTTTATTTCTGAGGCCTGGTGGTGGTGGAGATGTTGAGGCGGCAGGTGTAACTACTGTCATACTAAAATCATCTTTAGTATGATTTAATACGACACTATGTCCAAATATTTATGGACAGCCATTCTAATGAATGCATTCAGCTACTTTAAGTTGCACCGCTTGCTGTCACAATAGAAGAGGACTCTCTGGAGCAGATTAATACATTAATTAAATGAAGCTATTATTATAATACCATGCTGCCTAATACCAGGCCTGGGCCTAGATGTGGGCCAGACGTATTGGATGGAGCACCAGCCATCATTCCAGAGAACACGGGAGATTCTTCATCCCAGCTTTGAGCTGTGGACCACTGTGTTCTCTGGAATAATGGATGGTGCTCCGTCCAATACTTTTAGGAAGAGTTTTTTTTTTGGGTGGGCGGGTGGGGGTGAGGGATGAGGTCCTGACCTCACCAACGCTTTTGTCCCTGAATTCAATCCAAAATCTAGTAGAAAGCCTTCCCATAACAGTAGAGACAGTTACTCCAAACAGTGAATGAGCAGGTGTCCCAAAACATTTGGCCAATAAACCTGTCTTAAAACTAGGGATGTGCCGATCCAGTTTCTTTGTCCTCCCGTTCCATCCAATGAGCTTAATGCTGAGTATCGGCCAATACCGGCCCGATCTGAAGTTTGTGTTTGTACGAATCATACCGTCCCAGCCCCGGTTCTGAACGGGCTGTTCAGTGCTGGTTTAGAACCAAAGAGTGGTGCAGGGTTCTGCTGCTGGTAAATCCGAGCACAAGTGACTTTTGTTCATTGAATTAAGCGAGGAATTCCAGTCAGCACTGAAGGAACAAAAGTCTCTTGTGCTAAATCACATCGTTTCTGTGATGCTATCATTTCTAACCAGCCGTAATTCAGGAGTAAAGACTTTGCGAGGGTGTATTTCCCACAGGGATTTGAAGGAATGTGCAAAAGCAGCAGAAAATAGATAAATATCTATGTGTTATGTAAAACGGATGCTGGGAGGTGCTCTGCTAGAACACAGTGGTAAAAACAAAGGATCAAACTGAATCAGGCTTAAAATAGCCAATACTCGGTACACTGGATCGGACGGGGCATGGCTGCTCAAAACACCGGCAGGTGCTGTAGAAACCTGTGTAGGTAATAATAGTCAAGTTCAGGTTGGTTGGACCTTGTTGGTTGCCATAAGGCTCAGATAATCACTTCACAGCAAGCTAGTGTTAATATACACTGACTAAACATACTGAAGAAATGGAAATATACTAAATAAACAGAATATTAATATATATATATATATACATGAGTGACAGGAAATCTACACTATCTGTCCAAATATTTATGGACACCCCTTCTAATGAATACATTTACCTACTTTAAGTTGCACCCATTGCTGACACAGATGTGCTATGGGCTCCATGCTGCCTAATTCCAGGCGTGGGCTAGTAGAGGGGTGTAATAAAGCCCCCCAGCATTGAGCTGTGGAGCAGTGGGAGAACTGTGTTCTCTAGAATGATGGTGGTGGAGCTCCATCCAGTACTTTTGGGATGAGTTGGGGAGTTGGGGGATCCTGACCTCTAGCTCTTGTCGCTAAATGCAATCGAATCCTCACAGCAATGCTCAATCCTCCAAAATCTAGTAGAAAGCCTTGCTCTCTGGACAGTAGAGACAGATACTCCAACAAAAGCAGGATCAACTCTTGAAATTTTTAATACCCTTGATTTCAGAAGAAACTATGAACAAGCAGGTGTCCAAATACTTTTGTCTATATAGTTTAAATGGCAGCAAATAGAGAAGCGAACAACAGGACGGGCCTGCCTTATTGATTTACTGAATAATAATCCAGTCTGACTCATCCGGCTGCAGGTCGATGGAAACTTGAGACCTTGTGACAGCATTTGCATCCAACACACACACACACACAAACACACACACACACACACCGACACGCTTCTTTGCATTGTAATTCCAGCTGACACCTGATACCTTTGTGTCCCTCCTGACTGAAGACCTTTGCATGCTGCGTTCGCCTGATGCCACCTCCAGGCCTGGCTTTGGGTGGACGTGCCCTGCCATTGTGTTCTGTTGGCTGCTGGCTGTTTACAGTATCTTCAAGCAGACTCCAACTGCTGCTTGGTTTATCTTCCTTTCACAGGCCCGAGGTGAACAGCCACACAAATACTGCGGTCAAGTGTGACTCGCTGTCCATCACGGCAAACAAACACGTTCCAGGCAGGCCGTCCTTGCCCAAATGGGCTAACGCTACATGAGCATTGTATTCTGTAGGCGTCTGTAGGAGGCTGAAATTGTGCGTGATGATCTGATGGGCCGACACACCCTCCTCAGCAGGTTTGGGCAGCCCTGTTCAGAGTATCTGTTACTGTGGATAGATAAGTGAAGTGGAGAAGAACGCCTAAGGTTACGGGCTTCAAAATACCAAAACAGCAAAGCAAAAGTTTGGACACCCTACATGGTCTCTTGTGGTAGGATTTCCGCCCACTCTTCCTGCAGAAGGCTGCTAGTCCTGTTAGGATTGTGGGTCATCTTGCTTCAATGATTTTCTGAGGCCTGTCCACTGATTTCGGATGATGTTTAGACTGGGGGAGTGTGAGGACCATGGCAAAACCTTCAGCTTGCATCTCTTGAGGTAGTCCATGAATGATTATGTCAATCCTGATGCCTGAAGTCTCTCCTAGATGGTCGGGTATATGGGTTATTAATTCAGCGATCGAGCAACACTAGAACTTCTCAGGCCTATAGATCAGACAGTTCGAGTCATAATATTGTCTTTGTATGGTTTTAGTTTTATGATACTGGACTTGATATCAGTGTCAACATTCTGATACGCTGGCCCTGTTGGAGAGTCGGTCTGTTCTCCTTTCTCTTTCTTCTTTTATCACAATAGGAAGCACTGTGGTCGAAAGCAGGGTATACACACACGCCCGCATATATAACACCCGCTGAGCTGGCTCGGCCTGATGGCAGTGTAGTAGTTGTGATAATACGTTAACTAAAAATACCAGCCGGTGTAATGTTTGATAAGCAATCATCCCAACTCCCCCAACCAGCCGCTGACACGGACTCCTGACCTTTCTTTAGTTTCTGTTTATGTGGAGCTGTGAAAAGCGAAGCTCATAGGCCTGGCCTACTTCTGCCACTAGCTGAACGTGTTCTGCTCGTGTGGTTTCCTCCGTGACGTCCGCTGTTTTCTCTCTCTCCTTTTCTGCTTTTAGGCTTCAAGCCTTTTCTCTTTTCCTCTTCCGCACCCCGACATGTGCAGACACATCAGACAGGGCTTCTGAAAGCGAATCCCAGTCGCTCATGTCTCTCATGTCTGCTTCACAAAGACACCTTGGCTTTGTTTACTTAAACGGCGAATATTCTCGCTCTCAGCGCCCTCTTGAGGTTTTTACACAGACTGGATCATTAAAGCTGTAGTTCTGTAAAAAACAAAAAGTCAGTCAAATGTCCGTCAGACAAAACATGTCTTAAAGGGTCTCTGTCATGGAAATCTGTATTTCCCTCAATGCATTTAACTATAGAATGTAAAATTACAGAACGGTCTTCAGTCCATTCAGGCCTTCTTTAAGGCCAATAAATTCTAATTTACTTCTATTTTTTATTTCTATGATTTTCTATAGGCTTTTCACAACAAATATTGTCACAAACAGCTTTACAGAGATCCGGGTTCGAGACTTTTGAGCAGCTAGTGGCAAAAGTGGCTTTAAGAGGAACCAAGACTCATAAAGGGAACCCGTCCTCTAAGGTCGACCCCGGATAATCGCAATAATAATCAAAACAGGAATGAAAACAACAATAAAACCAAACTGAATTAAGAAAAAAAAAATGGCAAATGTGTCGTCAAGTCATACGAGATGAAAAGGTAGAACACAGTTCAACGCAGTTTAGAAGGACAGCGGGATCTGTCATTGTTAGAGATCCGATATTAGGATCGGATATCGGTCCAGATATTAACAAAATTAGCTATCAGATAATTAGGCCGATCCATGGAACAGATCCTTTCACTTTAATTGGTTGGTGTGAGACGGCACTAAATGTTTACATGCCTGTTTTTAATTGTTACTTGTATGTTTGACCAAGTTACTTATTTATTCTCAGGTTCAGCTGCTAGATTTTATTTTAAATTACGTCAAATATTTAAAAAGATTAATTTAAAACGTGAAGCTACTTATTTTCTGTTGGCTGATACATTTGATGTATTTTAATGTATTTTTTATTTTGAATTTGAATGCTGTTTATTGTAGTGACAAATAAATAGCAACATAGTAAATTTATATCTGTGTTATTTTGTTATATTATATAAAGTAATGATTAAGTCAATCCTGATGCCTCAAGTCTCTCCCACAAGTTTATGTATCAGTATCGGAACTGAAAAAGCCGAATCGGTGCATCCCTAGTTATTATATAAGACATGTCTTAGGAAGGTATTGAACGATGGTACGAGGTTTTCACACCAGGGTGCCACTGCAGGTAGTGTAGATGCCGCACATCTCCAGGGAAGCTTTAGGTTTGGTGCTGATTGAGCACATGTAAGGCTGAGCTACTGCTGTAACACCATGTCCTGAAGTGAACCGGAGCACATGGCTCACTTGGTTGGTTTGAATGATTATATGGGAGTCGGGTCAGGTAGGGTCGTCGCAGGCTGGGCGGCACAGCTGTCGGTGTGAAACTGGGTCAGAGCGCTGAGGGCGAGTGGTGAGATACTCTATTTCCTGTTATTGTGTCTCAACTGACAGAGCGAGAGAAGCGTGCAGAAGAGATTGTGAAAATAAGGAGGTTTGCTGTGTGTTTAACTGCGCGAGAGAGAGAGAGAGAGAGAGAGAGAGAGTGAAAGAGAGAGGAATCTGCAGCTGGGTGTTTTTCCTCTGCTTTGTTCGACCCTCTCTCCTCCCCTTCATTTGAAAAGCCTGCTCACCCCATCTGTTTCCTCTTCTTGCTCTCCCTCTGTTCTGCATGTTCCTCCACACTAGGGCTGCATGTTGGCAGGAAGCTGGCGATACTGTAAACAAGACAATATGTTGCTTATGTTTTGTTTTTAAAATAAATTTTAAGAAATTATCATCTGCATTAAATCATCTGCAGTTTGGAAAGCCAATTACCCCAACCCCGATCATGTGAACTCCCCCTAGCAGGAGTAGCAATAAGGCCAATCTCAGCGTCTCTAGCGTTGCTACTCCGGGCTCGGAGCGCTGCTAACTGCACTATGGAGCTCTGGTGAAGCGAGCAGGACGGCGCTCTCCAGAACTGTGAGCGTAACGCTGCGTAACCCATAGAGTCATATTAGTGTACAATCCTGTAGTATTACTCTACCCCCTCAGTCCACATGCTGCTCTACCTTTCAGTGGCGCTTCTGCAGCTCTCTCAGCTTGTCCAGAAATGCATGTGTACATCGTGTCCTTTAGGAGTGGCTCAAAACATGAGTTACACCTCCCGACTGTAGGGGAAGCCCAGGAGCGAGAGATACCCATTCTTACATACTGCTGCTTTAAGGCCTCAAATGAGTGAATGTTAAACCAGCCTAGTTTTTGTTTTTGTTTTTTAGAAGAAGTAAGTCTTTACTTGGGCTTAACCAAAGTGAAGGTTTAGGTTTTAGAAAACAGCCACAGGGGGAAAGAATGCTGCTTGCACTATAAGAATAGTTTTCAGAAAAATGTAAAAATTACTTTACAATGCGAGATGCTAAACTTTTCTAACAACTTGGGCCTAGACTGTCACCAATCTCATTTTGCTAAAAATATGCCTAAAAACTAAACTAAATCTCCCCTCTTTCTCTAAAAACACATCTGGATCTTTATTATACAAAACCATATGATTTCAGACATTGTTTTACTTGCCTAGTCTGTAAATACAAAAGTAAACTAGCTGAAATGTCTATTCATGTATACATGCATACATTTTACAGCAACACGTAACGAATACATGTATTTATGTTGCTTTTTCATAACTAAAATAATTTTCTCTTTTTATAATTTTGTTATTTATCTATTTATTTTAGTACATTTTTGATGTTGGGAACTGATTGGTTGTATTTCTCTTTTCAGAAATGGAGACATCCCTCCCTCAGATCTGAAAGGTAAGGCATATTTACATAGTAGTAGCTCACTTTTTCCAGCAGAGAGCGCTACAACCTAACTTATTGCTTTGCCATATATGTCCCAGTGTCTGATGGCGATTCAACCACAGTTTCGCAATGAGTTGTGGTTTACTACGTACTACTGTCTTCGTGCATGGCTCTCATTAACCCCTGTAGTGAAACATAAACCGGATGTCAGCGCAACGCTGGCCTGTCTGTGTCACTACTGTTCTGAGAACCACCAAAATAGAATCTGGTCAGTTGTGGTCCTGAAATGGACTTTTTTACGTCAAGGGGGGCTGACTACAACCGATGACTGTAAACCCACAAACGGCACCTTTATAGTAGGTGTTTCTAATAAAATGGCCAAAGCGTGTATATGTTTGTAATAAACTGGTAACTTTGTGTATCCCACTTTCCACTATAATCCAAGGATTGCTGATTGGCATCCTAATGGGTCATGCTGCTTGCCATCAGCAGTCGGAGTCAGAGTGAGCACAGCTGGCCTTGCTTTCTCAGTGGTGGGTTGATGGCACATCCTCCCCACAGCACTCCTAGTGTGATGCTGGTCAGCACAGGCGTCTTTTAGCTGCTGTATCGGAGCTGGGGAGCCGGGCTTTCCTCCGAGCGCGCTAGGGGTAACTAGCGATGCCGCAAAGGCAGTGGCTGGCTTTGCATGTGTATGAGGAGACGTGCTACAGTTGGGGGTCAGTTCACATGAATGGGGACTGGATAATTGGCCTTCCAAATTGGGTAAAAATTAAATAAATGGTTAAAAATGAAATTATTAGAATTTTTAACATCCTAAACCTAACCAAATTTAATTGACCCACCCTAGATGAAAAGTTCTCAGATTTCTTTACTGGCACCAGAGCCTGGATACAGATGAGCTCACAAAGAATGTATTTAGTCAAGCGACTGCTCAGCAGATGAGTGTTCTTAGTAACTGGGCCAGAGAAAAAGTGGAACAGCTTCCTGTGTCTGTTTTTGCACAGTAATAATGACGCTGGGGTAGAAATGAGTGGGAGGAGGGATGGTTTCCCCGATCCTTTTCCGGTATATAGAGTGTTGGGGTCTGAGGCAGGGGCCTGCCCCACTGCCCTGCTGGAAAGCCCACCACTGCAGCCCCTGTAATGGTTACTTTACTAATCACAGGTTTGGTTTCCTAAATCTGCACTGTAAAGTTAGTATTCCACAGAGTACAGCGCTAATGCTCATCCAGCATCAAGCGGACTCAGCTGTGGCTCCATATCGCAGAATTGGGCCAGATCAAAAATTCTATAAAAAAAATCTAATTTGTCTTTTTTGATTTAAAAATATTTAACTATAGAAAATTGGTTTCCTGAATTGGTCCAGTCTGGTTCAGGCCTCCTTTATATGCATTTTTTGCTACACTGTGATTTTCTATTATTTTAATCAAGTATAAACCAAGACCATTTTTTGTCCCTTCCAATTACAAATACTAGGTCCTCAAGTATCTGCCGATACGAAGTACAGAAATCAATGCTATCTAACATGCATGGCACTCGATACATACCTATAAATCAATTACATTACATGTAATTACATTACAATTACATTTTACTATTTCACTGGCCTGTTAATATTTTTTAAAATACAGCGTTTTGGATTTTTTTAAAATGTTTTGCATATTTTCTTCTTTAACAGTATTATACAGTATTACTAATATATTTTTTTGCCCTTATCAAAAGTGACTCGTTACTAGTTACGGGTGTAATCTGCTAATGTAAGTATTTTTGGGAACTCTATTTTTTTGTCATGGCTGTGGAAGGGTTTGGAGTGTTGGGAGGGGCCAAGGGCTACAGGCTCTGTGGCGCAATGGATAGCGCATTGGACTTCTAGCAGCCCTTGTGAGGGAATTCAAAGGTTGTGGGTTCGAGTCCCACCAGAGTCGTGAGATTTTTAGTTCCCACTGTGGAAAGTACATAAAATAAAATTGGCTACTAATCCAGGGTGATTAACCAAATCACCAAGTTTACAAGCAGCTCAAGTTTACAGTAAACTTTACTATTTACAGTAAATTGTTTTGGATCTTTTGAAAATCTCGGTATGCTTCATTGTTCTGTGAAGTCTACGTATTTTACTTTTTATTAAAATTAATTCATTACAAATGATTTTTCTCACAGCTGACCAACTCTATTTAA
This sequence comes from Salminus brasiliensis, assembly GCF_030463535.1. NCBI lineage: Eukaryota > Metazoa > Chordata > Actinopteri > Characiformes > Bryconidae > Salminus > Salminus brasiliensis. The sequence goes on from NC_132900.1 coordinate 30,924,921, forward strand.
ATGTTAGATCTGGTGTTAGTGGTTAGCACATGACACACCGGCCTTCTGTTGGCTCTGTGGCGCAATGGATAGCGCATTGGGCTTCTAGCCCTCTTCGTGAGGTAATGCAAAGGTTGTGGGTTCGAGTCCCACCAGAGTCACTCAGCTTTTTTTGCCACTGTGGAAATTGTTGGCATGGTGCGTGTAGTAGGTCAGTGTGGCAGGGTGACCACAGTGGAGCTACCCTGTTCGGGGAAGCTGAGTGTGTTCACATTTTTGATGCCCAGCCTGACTCAATTCTTGAAAGTCTTGGTAATTAACTGATGAACTGAGGTGTGTGATTTCGATAAAGAGCACGAGCATTCCCCAGACCTGAGACTGGAAACTGCTTTGACTCAGATGCTCCTGGATTTTGAGGTTTTTGCCTTGTACATGTTCTGCAGTCTTGCGCTAACATATTGTAATTTTTGCAGTATTCAGTGTCACAATATAAAATACAAATCACTGTATTCACATTTGGCTGTTTTTTCTGGAGAAGCTAACAATCAAAAATACATTTGCTAGCATAGCATCAGATCACTCATGCTAAATTAAAATAAATGCTGAAATACAATTTTTATTATTATTAAATGTAATAAGGGATTGGAGAGAAAAATAAATAAATGAGCTAAAAAAGTCTTAAAATAGATTTGAAAAAAGTAAGATAAAAAGATTCTTTTATTTTTCATTTTTATATATTTTGTTCTTTTTAAACTACTTTTAGTTTTAAAATCTTATATGTGCCTAAAGACCGGCTTAGAAGAAGTAATTTGTATATTTAACAAAAACAGTGTAGATTTGTCTGCTTTTATGTAATTTTTTTCTGTTTTATTTACATTTTATTAATTTTTTTATTAATGTTTTATTTGAGTTTCATATAAATGCTCTGTCATTCTGTCTTTGAGTACTATAAGAAAAGCTTTTTACATTTTTATATAAACAAACTGTTTTTATTACTGTTGGAATGCCCTAAATAACACTATTAATTAGTATTAATCAAGTTCACTATTTGGATCAAAAGCTGCCAAAGATTGTATTTATTAATGCTGTATTTAGTAAACAGGATTCTATATGATATATTTTTGTTTGTAAATGTGAAATGTTCAAATTCACCTCTAGAAGCACTTTCAGTTCGGCCACTGAATATAGTTTCTAACTAAAGTCCCCTTTTCTGTTTCCAAAAACAGGTCATGAAATTGAAAGTGGACATACAAGCTCAGGTATGGTGTATTTTCTATCTGATTACTTTTATTTTGATCCAATTTTCCATTAAATTCAATAAAGTACACTTCAGAGGTAGGCTACTACGTTAGTTTTGCGCATAGTATGTCGGCTCTGTGGCGCAATGGATAGCGCGTTGGACTTCTAGCTGCCTCAGTGAGGGTATTCAAAGGTTGTGGGTTCGAGTCCCACCAGAGTCGTGAAGTTTTTCCACTGTGGAGAGTACATAAAATAAAGTAAGCTACTAATCCAGGATGATTAACCAAATCACCAATGTGCAGAAACTTACTGTAATCTGTGTTTTTAAGTAAAAATAAAACACAAAACTACAGCTCAAGTTTACAGTAAAGTTTACTTTTTTGGTAAAGTAAACTTTTTGACTTTTTTATTATTTTACTACTGATTCAGGGTAAAAGTTAGAAATGGATAATTCATGGATGATTTTGCAAGTTTGTAACTGTAACTGTAATTTTAAGTAAAAAATATCAAACAGTTCAAAGTTTCTATTATATGTTTTTATGATTTGGGGTTTTTACCTTGTACATGCTGTGCAGTCTTGCGCCAGGCCATGCTCTAACGTTGCAGTATTCAGTGTCATGGTATAATATACAATACTTATATACAATAATCATTAATATAATAATTATTAAACAATAATAATGAAATACAGTAATCTTAAATACAATTTTATTATTATTAAACTTTAATTTAAGCTGGTGTTTGCAGTTAACACGTACTTTTGTTAGCACGTCCGAAGTCGTATCTTGTCTCGGCTCTAGCTGACTTCTCGACTTCTAGCTGCCTCGGAGAAGGAATTCAAAGGTTGTGGGTTAGAGTCCCTCCAGAGTCGGCTCTTTTTTGTTGCCAGTATGCAAAGTGTGGGCATGATGCGTCTAGTAGTTCATTGTGGCAGGGTGACATGCTTTCCCACATTAGCAACCTAAGCTGAGTGTGTTTGCATTTTTGATGCCCAGCCTGATTAAGGTCTTGAAATTCAAAGCTTGTGGGTTTGAGTCCCACCAGATTCGGCAGGCTTGTAATTTCCAGTGTGGAAGGTGTAGAATGAATTACTGCCAGGTTGAATCAACAAATCTTATTTGTTTTATTTTTTAACATCTTTTTTTTTTTCCTGCAACAGACAGTTCCGAGTCATCATCGTCAGGTGAGAGCTCGGAGGAAGAGGCTGAGGAAGAGGAGGGGGAAGAAGAAAGAGATTCAGGTGTGTGTATGTACAGACTCTTAGTGCTCTCAGTATATCTATTTCAGTCTGCTTTCAGCCTCTCTCTCTCTGTCACTCTGTCTGTCTTCATCATCTTGGCCTTTTAATCTCTCCTGTATGTTTCAGTGGTTTTGCGGCCGGGTTATCAGGCAGTCTCAGAGCGGCTTTAAGACAAAATGACGAGTGCTTTGTTTACTGACAGGTTCTTATTATACTGATGACTGTTAGTTATGTTAGTGAGTTCAGCTCCAGAAAATCACAAGTTGGACCAAAAAAAAATAAAAAGGCTCTGCTGGGATTCGAACCCAGGATCTCCTGTTTACTAGACAGGCGCTTTAACCAACTAAGCCACAGCGCCGTGGGTTCCTGAAGCAGCGGCAACTGGGAATACCCGAGAGCTGCTAACATATGAGCAGCTGTTCTAACTGGGAATTAGGCCTCAAATACACCTGACCATAACCAAGACCAAAGAGTTTTACTGACAGGTCATTTATTGTATTTATTGAACTACCTGCAATTCCACTAGGAGGCGCTGTCCGCATTTTGAATATATTTTGTTTTAAGCCAAATTCATCAACCTGACTTTGTCTTATTTTTGGTCAGTTCAGCTTCAGAGAACAGATAGCTGAAGTTTAGCATAACAATAAAAGGCACTGCTGGGATTCGAACCCAGGATCTCCTGTTTACTAGACAGGCGCTTTAACCAACTAAGCCACAGCGCCATGGGCTTGCACAGCAGAGCTTTGTAGAGCAGTTCCTCACACATGAGCAGCTGTGTTAACTGGAAATTAGGCCTCAGATACACTGAATCGTTTTAGCACCTTTACCTCCAGCTGAGTAGGACATTGTTTTACACGTTTTATTGCCCAGTGACTTTGAGATTTACCTTTTTTACACTACATATGTTCAACTGTTTCTCCATAATGCCCCCTCACAGTGTTTTGAGAACTTGGCTGCCCCCCACTCCTCACCAAAGACCAGCCTGTCAGTCTGCACACTGCTGAAACATAAATATATACATATATATAAAACAGGTTGGAAACAAAGAGAAAATTATAATGTATATCAATTAATTATTAAATAAACTGCTTAAACATTATTAAACTAAATTAAATTAAATTATTACATTCGACGATACTAGACAACAAAGGTATAAAATATAACACATACTTTTACTATTTTTTATTGCTCTTCCTGCAATTCCACCAGGAGGTGCTGTCCACATTTTAAAGATATAGATCATATTTAAGCAGAGTGCATCGAATATTCTTCATTTTTGGTTATGTTTGATTTTGAGAAGTTGAGCTTCCGAAAACCACAAGCTGAAGTTTGGTGTAACACAAAAGGCACTGCTGGGATTCGAACCCAGGATCTCCTGTTTACTAGACAGGCGCTTTAACCAACTAAGCCACAGCGCCACGGGTTGTTCGTGAGACCTGCTAACATATGAGCAGCTGTTCTAACTGGGAATCAGACTTGAAACACACTTTTAACCATAACAATAACATACAGTCATTTCTTTCATTTATTGCACTCCCTGCATTTCCACTAGGAGGCGCTGCCTACATTTTATAGGCCTATATTTTATATAACCGTCAATAAAAGGCACTGCTGGGATTCAAACCAAGGTTCTCCTGTTTACTAGACAAGCATTTCAACCAACTAAGCCACAGTGCCGGTGGGTTTTTGGTCACTGGTGGCTAGGAATACCTGAGAGCTCATACCATAGGAGCAGCCGTGCTAACAGGGGATGTGACCTTAAAACACGTGTGACAGTACACTTCATTTCAGTGAAACTCTGGTCTGGAATGGCAACCGTAAGACCAGTGGGTTTTCACTGACAGCGGTGTCTACTGGTAGAAGGTAAAGTGTAGAAATGGCCTGCCCATAGAGGGAATGTGTTTGGCACTGTGGGATTATACTGGACTGCTTCCATTGTAAAATTAGTTAGGTTAGGTTAGTGCTCCTGTAGCTACCATAGAGTACATTAGTCAGTGGTCATTTAGACGGTCATCTGCACAGTAAATCCAACTACAAGCTTAATTTAACTACAAATCTAATCTACGTCACTGACACCACTGGTTAGTCCAGCTTCAGAGAACCACAAGCTGAAGTTTGATGTAACATAAAAGGCACTGCTGGGATTCGAACCCAGGATCTCCTGTTTACTAGACAGGCGCTTTAACCAACTAAGCCACAGCGCCGTGGGTTCCTGAGGCAGCGGTGGCTAGAAATACCTGAGAGCTGCTAGCGTACGAGCAGCATTGCTAACTTCGAGTTAGACCTGAAATACCTGAAATATACTTGACAGAGTTTTACTGACAGATGCAGATGCACTCTTCCTGCAATTCCACTGCAATTCCACTAGGCGGCAAGTAGTTAAAGTTTAGTGTAACAATAAAAGGCACTGCTGGGATTCCAGCGCCATGGGCTAGTGAGGCAGCGGTGGCTAGGAATACATGAGAGCTGCTAACGTACGAGCAGCTGTTCTAACTGGGAATAAGACCTCAAATACACCTGACCATAACCATAAGACCAAAGAGTTTTACTGACAGATTCAGTCATTTCCTTCATTTATTGCACTCCCTACAATTCCACTAGGAGGCGCTGCCCAATTTTTGAATATCTTGTGTTTTAAGCCAAATTCATCAACCTGACTTAGCCTGTTTTTGTCATTTTTGGTCAGTTTACCTTCAGAGAACCACAAGCTAAAGTTTGATGTAACATAAAAGGCACTGCTGGGATTCAAACCCACGAGCAGCTGTTCTAATGGAAAGATTGAGTCTTTTTTTTTCTTTCAGTTTAATGCATTGCTTGCAATTCCACTAGGGGGTGCTGCCTATATTTTGAATATCTTACATTATAAGCTGAATGCATCAAATGTTCTTATTATTCTGGTGACTTGATCTGATTGCTTGTATTTACATTTACAAGTAAGGCATTTAGCAGACTTTAGCGACTTACAAAAGTGCTTTGCTATTTACCAAGGAATAACCTCAGCTAGTTTGAATAGGCTAAAAAGTTACCTTCAAGTTTAGACACTACTAAACACAAGTCAGTAAGGTGACCACTCTACTATTCGCCCAAGTATTCTTGGAAGAGGTGGGTCTTTGTGATTTTTTTTAGGTTGTACAGCACAGTTGCTTCCAGCTGAGTTAGACGTTTTCAAGTGTGTCTACTCTACTTCTAATTCCACACCAAAAACAACCTACTCACCCATAAACACACAGCATTTATGTTCAATAGAACAGGTTTGAAATCAAGTAAAATGAAAAATATGGAAATTTAATGTCAGCACCAACTCGGATTTTTTTGGATATCTGTTTTAGCTTTAGTTTTTCGTCTCTTGGTAAACTATCATCCTGGTAAGTTCAGCTCCAGAAGCCCAAGCTGAAGACTGGTATGCCTAAAAGGCACTGCTGGGATTCGAACCCAGGATCTCCTGTTTACTAGACAGGCGCTTTAACCAACTAAGCCACAGCGCCATGTGTTTTTCAGCCTTCTCAGTAATGGGTTTCACAGACAGATACGGCCATTTATTATTCAGTGGTGGTTTGGATGGTTAAGAGCTTCTAACATGAGCAGCTGACTGAATTAGAGCTCAGATGCACTTCAGTTCCGTCGAGTGAAACTCTCATCTGGCTTCATTTGGTTTAAATGGCGACCATCAGACCAAGCCATGAGTTTTACGGACAGATAACTATTCTAAGCCACAGTGCCATGCAGGCGGCTCTCAGCAGTGATTTAAAATGCCTATCAGCCCAACATACGAGCATAGAGTATATTTTTGTTTGGTCATTTTTGGTCAGTTCAGCTTCAGAGAACAGATAGTTAAAGTTTGGCATAACAATAAAAGGCACTGCATTGAGTTTTTACTGCCCGCGGTGTCTCCTGGTAGAGGGTAAAGTGTAGAAATGGCCTGCCCATAGAGGGAATGTGTTTGGCACTGTGGGATTATACTGGACTTCTTCCATTGTAAAATTAGTTAGGTTAGGTTAGTGCACCTGTAGCTACCATAGAGTACATTAGTCAGTGGTCATTTAGACGGTCATCTGCACAGTAAATCCAACTACAAGCTTAATTTAACTACAAACCTAATCTACGTCACTGACACCACTGGTCAGTTCAGCTTCAGAGAACCACAAGCTGAAGTTTGATGTAACATAAAAGGCACTGCTGGGATTCGAACCCAGGATCTCCTGTTTACTAGACAGGCGCTTTAACCAACTAAGCCACAGCGCCATGGGTTTCTGAGGCAGCGGTGGCTAGGAATACATGAGAGCTGCTAGCGTACGAGCAGCTGTTTTAACTGGGAATAAGACCTCAAATACACTTGCCCATAACCATAAGACCAAAGAGTTTTACTGACAGATTCAGTCATTTCCTTCATTTATTGCACTCCCTACAATTCCACTAGGAGGCGCTGCCCAATTTTTGAATATCTTGTGTTTTAAGCCAAATTCATCAACCTGACTTAGCCTGTTTTTGTTATGTTTGGTCATTTTTGGTCAGTTCAGCTTCAGAGAACAGATAGTTGAAGTTTGGCATAACAATAAAAGGCACTGCTGGGATTCGAACCTGGGATTTTTTTTTTTACCATAAATTGACCATAAATACATCACATATATCTAACTATTTCCCCATAATTCTTAAATAAGTGACTGCTCCTTACTCCTCACCAAATACCAGCTCATCAAAATACACACTGCTGCAGTGTACACATGTAAAACAACAGGTTGGAAATGAAGCGGAAATGGGAATTAATAACAATTTATAACAATTTATTTATTTACTCCAAAAATTTTGAGCCTTTTTAGTACAACAGTAGTTATTATTAACAGCTACTGCTCCCAGTACTGCCACTACCCATACTTCATGTTTTAAGACTAATGCATATACAACTAGTCGTAATTACACACCTGACTTCTTATTTATTATATTTGATTTCAATATATTATAATACATATTTCTTTTACTAATTTTTATTGCTCTTCCTGCAATTCCACTAGGGGGTGCTGTCCACATTTTGACGATATAGATCATATTTAAGCGGAGTGCATCAAATATTCATCATTTTTGGTTATGTTTGATTTTGGTCAGTTCAACTTCAGAAAACCACAAGCTGAAGTTTGGTGTAACACAAAAGGCACTGCTGGGATTCGAACCCAGGATCTCCTGTTTACTAGACAGGCGCTTTAACCAACTAAGCCACAGCGCCATGGTTTGCGCCTGAGACCTGCTAACATATGAGCAGCTGTTCTAACTGGGAATCAGACTTGAAACACACTTAACCGTAACCATAACATACAGTCATTTCTTTCATTTATTGCACTCCCTGAATTTCCTCTAGGAGGCGCCGCCTACTTTTTGAATATCTTCCTGACTTAGCCTTATTTTGTTATGTTTAGTCATTTTTGGTCAGTTCAGTTTCACAGAACAGATAGTTGATGTTTGGCTTAACAATAAAAGGCACTGCTGGGATTCGAACCCAGGATCTCCTGTTTACTAGACAGGCGCTTTAACCAACTAAGCCACAGCGCCATGGGTCCCTGAGGCAGAGGTGGCTAGCAATACCTGAGAGCTGCTAGCGTACAAGCAGCATTGCTAACTTCGAGTTAGACCTGAAATACACTTGACCATAAGCATATGACCAAAGAGTTTTACTGACAGATGCAGATGCACTCTTCCTGCAATTCCACTAGGAGGCAAGCAGTTAAAGTTTAGCGTAACAATAAAAGGCACTGCTGGGATTCGAACCCAGGATCTCCTGTTTACTAGACAGGCGCTTTAACCAACTAAGCCACAGCGCCATGGCGGCCTTATGGGAGCTACTAACATACGAGCAGCTGTTCTAACTGGGAATTAGACCTCAAACACACTTCACCATAACCATAAGATACAGTCATTTCTTTAATTTATTGCACTCCCTGCAATTCCACTAGGAGGCGCTGCCCAATTTTTTAATATCTTGTGTTTTAAGCAGATTTCGTCAACCTGACTTAGCCTGTTTTTGTTATATTTGGTCATTTTTGTTTAGTTCAGCTTTAGAGAACAGATAGTTGAAGTTTGGCATAACAATAAAAGGCACTGCTGGGATTCGAACCCAGGATCTCCTGTTTACTAGACAGGCGCTTTAACCAGCTAAGCCACAGCGCCATGTGCTTCTTTTCTGCAGCTTTTCTGGAATCCATCTCAGCTCCTACATCATGAGCAGTTATGCCTAGTGGGAGGTAGGCCTCAGACACACTGGATTATTTCATATATTTCATTCCATGTATATTTTTTTGCCCAATATATTTGAGATTTTCCAGTTTATACATTACATATGTGCAGCTTCCGAAAACCACAAATTGTAGTTTGGTGCCACCGAAAAAGGCACTGCTGGGATTCGAACCCAGGATCTCCTGTTTACTAGACAGGCGCTTTAACCAACTAAGCCACAGCGCCACATGCCCTTCCTCTGCTAGTGCTGTAGTGTGCCTTGCAGGCTCTCTAACATATGCATCTGAGCAGCTGTCCTGACTGGGAATGAGACCTTGGATACACCGCTGACAGCAGTGTGTGACTAAATACAGATCCTCAGTTGCAGCCAGTTGTTGTTTTGAACATCCAAGGAACCATAGATGTAATCAAGCCTGTTGGCTAATGCACTCATTTACTTAAATGAGGACTGGAAGCTCCACTGGAAGCTCCACATCAGTAGGGTTGACTCAACAGGCTAGACAAGAAACAGTTAGATTATGGATGACAGCCTTACACAATGTATCCTGGGAGCAGGACTGGGAGTGGGCAATTAAGAGGCGTGTCAAACAAAAGGGAGCTGAAGCCTCATTCACATCAGCGGGGGAGGTTCCTGACTTCATTTACACAACAGTACTCCACTTCCTTTGTGTAAAAGTGTTACTTTCTGCGACATTAACATTTATATGTAAGGAATTTAGGGCTGTTAACCAGAGTGACCTACAATAAGCGCTAGTTGCTTCACTGTTTACTCAGAAATTAGCCGTAGCTAGTTTCAGTCGGCTAGAATCCAACAGATACCTCTTAGCTTAGATGCTGCCAAATCCAAAAGTCAGTATGGATACCTTATTACACAGTAATACTCACATACTACACTTTTCTACACTGCAGTTTTCTTAAGAGCGGTTGGTGAATGAGGCCCATTGTCATGCTGCATAACCCATATGCACTCTCCCATGGATACTGGACCAAGGCCTTCATCTCCTTAGTTGTTCAGAAGAAAGGTTCCTTTGTGACCTCCTGAATGAATTGTCAGTGTTTTCTTGGTGGAAGTTTTGTTCAGACTGCTAGTTCTGAAGTTTTCTTCAGACTGCTATATTTATGTCTGCTGGACTTTATTTGGATCATGGCACAGTGTGCTGCCTGTCTAGAGCTTTTAGCTGATTTTCACCAGTGGAAAGGTTCTACAGAAGTGATGTTTAGATTAAACCCATAGTAATTAAGTCTGAGTGTGTCTGGTTGAGTTAGACTAAGGCCAGTACTTTTTCCACTTTAATCATTTTATAATCATTTAAAAACTGTAATTGTCTTATATTACATTTGATGTAAAGTTCTGAAATAGTGATTAATTTTGTTATTTTAAGAACAATAAGCTTCTCTAATCATATGGAGGAGACTGTTAGTATTAATAAACACTGATCAGCTGCAGGTTTCATTACTAACAGTGTGATTAGACTGAAGGGTTCATTAGATGAAGAGCAGCAGATGTTGAGTAGAAATCACTGTATTCAGTATTCAATAGTAGTTTATAGTAGTAGAATCTGTCACTACTGATGTTTTTACTCTGTGATTATATATATTGTGATAAATATTGTGTATCACGAAAAAAAGTCTTTAAATATCATAATATAGTATTTTTACCATATCGGACAGTAAAAAAGTAAAAAAAAACAGCAAAAATGAGGAGACAACGTTTTGTGTGACGCCAGTCTCCTTTATAGAGTATTTATTGTAAACAGGAAAATACACCTTTACGATATTGCACGATATTGTGTAAAACAAAAATCATGGTAATGTATATTTTTAATTATTGATATTACTAATAAACTCTCAGTGTCCAAGATTGGAGTAAAATAAATGACTTGGCCGATATGTATAATCTGCCGCTGGTAGACGGCTTGTAGGACAGGAGAACAGTGTGAATTTCAATTTTTTGAAGAATCTGCAAAAAAAAGTTTAAAAACATTTATTTTGATATTACACAAGACTTTTCACGTCCTGCGGTGTGACTGTAACATATTGCGATAACGATATATTGTGCAACCCCACTTAACTCCTGAGATTCATGGCTGTGAACTCATTCGGGCTGTTTAGGACTGTGTGTTTTTGATTTGTGTGTTTTGCACGTTGCAAAGAGTCACATTGACATGCTTCAGAGGTTGGCAGTATAGTTAACTTCCAGTTAAGTGACTTTTACTGTGTTTTAACAGTGAGGGTCATTTATGTGATGTTATTTTTAATGCTATATTATTTTGAATGTTATATTTAATGCAGTATATGATGTTCTGTAATAATAAGTTATTTTATATAGGCTTGTGTTGTTTGTAGGCAAAACGTATTTGTTTACTCATGGGTTTTTTCCCTCCGACAGAAAATCGAGAATCATGTGCTAAGGAACTGAGTCAGGGTAAGTGTGAACTGACCTTGCTTGTCATGCCTTTCACCTTCACACTCCTTTAGTCGTTATACGTACAGTAAAGAGAACACGAGGTCTTTTACTGGAAGTCACATTTTCCAAAAATGTCACAAAGTCGTGACTCACTGTGTTGTGACGAGTCCCTGATCCTGTGTTTTTCTTCCAGAATCAGACGAGGATCCCAAAACCACAAGCAACGGTAAATTCACTTTCTGTTATAGTAAAATTCCCTTACCCAAACCCCTCCAACACCAGCAGATGCCTTTACCCAAACCCCCTAATGCCAGGCGTGGGCTAGTAGAGGTGTATAAAGCCCCCCCAGCATTGAGGAGCTGTGGAGCAGTGGAAGAACTGTGTTCTCTGGAATGATGGTGGTGGAGCTCCATCCAGTACTTTTGGGATGAGTTGGGGATGATGGGGTGTGGTGGCGATCAATTGTCCAGCATCTTGACCTCACTAACTCTTACTAAGCTCTTATCGTTGAATGCAGTCAAATCCTCCAATCTAGTAGAAAATCTAGTAGAAAGCCTTCTTCCCTGGACAGTAGAGACAGTTATTCCAACAAAAGCAGGTGGAACTCTTTATCATACCCTTTAGATTTGAGAAGAAACAATGAATGAGCAGGTGTCCCATTACTTTTGCCCATATATCGTATAAGATAAGACACAACATTATTAATCCACAAAATACATGCACAAAGACAATGGCAGCACTTCTCTACAGGGACTAGACTAAGCCCTTGCACATCTGTGTCAGCAGTGGGTGCAAAATGCATTCGTTGGAAGGGGGTGTCCACAAACATTTGGACAGATAATGTAGCTGACTAGTCTTCTGTGGGACACAGTGTTAAACTCCCTCAGCTGCGGTAGAAAAGCAATGGTGTGAAATGCAGGAGAGTTTATGGGGGAGGTGAGTCATAAACCTCTTAGGAGTCCATGGGAGCAGCCCAGCTGTGTGGACCTCGTGGCGCAACGGTAGCGCGTCTGACTCCAGATCAGAAGGTTGCGTGTTCAAATCACGTCGGGGTCAGCCCTTCTGCTTTTTGAAGTGTCCCTAAGCAAGTTGCTCTTTGACCAGGCACTTCTGGTAATCATCAACAAACCCCTGGCAGGGACGCTGATTTTCCCTTTCTGGTATAAAATTAGCTCTATTTTTACGAGCTGTTTACACTCTGTCCAAATGTTTGTGGACACCCCTTTTAATGAGTGCATTCAGCTACTTCAAATTGCACCCATTGTTGACACAGATGTGCAGATGCACACACACAGCTTGTCTAGTGCCTGTAAAGAAGCACTGCCAATACAATAGGACTCTCTGGAGGAGTATAAAGACCTCATTATTGCACTGCTCATGTTGCTCTCTGCTCATGTTGCTGAGTGCAATCAAATCCTCACAGCAATGTTCCTTCAAAATCTAGCAGAAAGGCTTCTTCCCTGGACAATAGAGACAGATACTCCAGCAAAAGCAGGAGAAACTGTTTTTAATTCCCCTGATTTGAGAAGAAATAAGGCATATGAGCAGGTGTCTGAATACTTTTGTCCAAATAGAATGTATATATAAAACCAAAAAGTGTGTGTGGCTTAAATCAGAAATTCGTGTGCAGACGAATCAGTTGACATTAATTACATGCATGATGTTCTAACTTTGGTCATCTTTCTCCCATATCTTCTTAGAAGACCACTTGAAACACTGCTGTGAAAAATGTGAAGCTCTTCAGGTGAGTGTGTGGAGTGTTAGGTTTACTCTTACTCCTAATTTAGAAAGGTCATGCTGGTGGGAGAAGTGGCAGTTGTGAAGCCCCGTTGCTTGCTCGCGACCTGTTGTTGGGTTTTAATGTGGTAGATCAATGGTTCCCATCCCTGGTCCTGGAGAACCCCTTGCTCTGCACATTTAGAGACCAAAGAGCAAAGACAAGCACATGTTCCTGGAGGGGTGGGCAGCCTTTGCTTTGATCTAGAGCCCAACAATGGCAGCTTAGCACACCCAAAAACAAGGCTTTCATATATCCTAGCTGAGAAAACCAGGGTGACAACCATGACAACCAGGGTGCAGCACGAGTTAAGGGCCCTACCCAACAGACCTGAGTATGAAAACCCACAACCTTGTTATTGATAATCCAGCAGGCTGCCCACTGAGCCACCACAGCCCCATTTGTGGTAGGGTAAACCTCCAGGATCAGTGTTGAGATCTTCTTAATGCCGGTTTTGAATGATGTAGTTCCTTAAATGCTCAGTAGGGAGCAAACAGGATTTGGCAACGTTAAAAATAAGGCTTAAGAAGACATTGATATGATCACTGATAAAACAAATCAGTTACACAGATTATTTCCCTTACAGAGACCTCAGTATGAACGTGTCACACCCAGAAGAATCTCCAGAGGTCGACGGCAGTGAGTACTCCACTCAAGAAAACACCGAAAACCTTGAAATTGAAATCTTAATCTGATGAATTCTTGCTTATTTTTAATGTGCATGATGGTTGTCCGTAGCTGGGTGTCTTAATCTATAGCTAATGAAACTGTTATGCTGAATGAATTCCTTCCCTGGGTTGTTGAACTGAGACCCAGTCTCAGCTTCTCCTGTATAAATGTGAAATGTGAACAGCGTGCAGACGTTCTGCTCAGTGCTTCTTCACAGTGACTGTATTTCTGCTCTGTGCCAGGCTGATGCTGGAGGACGAGGGGGTGTATGAGTGCTCTGAGACAGGCCTGGTTTTCGAGGTCTCTCAGAAGGTACAGATCCGCTACAGCGTCCTTTCCTGGAGCAAGTTTGGGACCTACCTAAATGATTCATGGAAGTTCGCCGGACCCATTTTCGACGTGGACTGTGACCCTTCTATCCTCAAGTCCATCCAGTTCCCGCATTCACTCTGCCTGGCAGGTACAGGCTTATCATTTACAGTGGGACTCATTATTTTATAAGAACTTTTGTAGTGCCTGTAATAAAAACACATACATATATGGAAATATATGCAAATTTATATACATGCATAATGTTTCATGCTAAAGATTTGCTGCCCCTGGATAAATTACATTTAGTTGATTTGTAAAAATAGTTTATATTTTCCAGAACAATTCTCCATATTGTAATGCACAGTTATTAATTATTTAATTAATTATAACTATAAATGCCAGATTGCATGTGTTATGAGTTGTATCATTTTTTTTTCAATATTATTCAGATAATAAATAGAAATTGTGCTGTGAAATCAGCAGAAAATGCCAAATATATTCCACTAATTTCTCTTATTTCACTCAGAAAATGAACAAAATGTCATTTACCCAAGGAAGCTCTAGATTTTGCACATGGCTGTATGCATGCACTCTTTTCTGGTTTATAGAACAGTTGTATATGGTGTTTATGACAGTCACTGTATATACTCGTATACCCTAAACAGCTGCATTATAAACAGTATAACCAGGTTTTCCATTAGATTTGTTTCAGACTGAGTTTTTCACTTTCTGCAATCCTTTCTTCTCTCTCCTCTAACCATCACTGTTGTCTTCTGCGCACATCAGACCGGGACAATGAGGTGAAATTCAGCGTTCTCCATGTGAAGAACAACCAAGGTCTCATCGAACCGTCCGTGGACCACTCGCGTAGTCACATAAAATGGAGCGTGTCCTCCCTGTCTCCCGTCGGGCCCATCGTTCAGACCACTAAGCCAGCCGAGCACCACGGGGTGGTCCTGGTTTATAAAGAAGTGGGACAGACAGACTCGTACTCCTTCAGGGTGTACCTCGCTACCAACAACCACTCTGACATTAAGGTAAAAGTGTCCAAGACAGTGACTGTAATATGTCTGAATCACATTGTGTTTTTATACAACCATTCATTGTTAATATTAATAATAATAATATGAATATTAACTTATTATAATATTAAAATACCCTTAGCTAGTGTGTATCGGCCAGAATCCAAAAAATCCCTCTAAGCTTAGTTACTACTAAATACAGTAGTCAGTATGGAGACCACTGTACTCGCCACTACCAAGTACTAAGGGTCTTCAGTCTGGGTTAGATGAAGGTAAGCATCTCTGGTGTTCGGACACACAGGGGAGGTTCGTTCCACCAGTGGATGCTTGTCTTCCGTGTTCGTTAAAGGATTGCAGGTCGATTCAGTCCATATTTGAAGCTCAAAGAGCTTTTACAGATTGTACAAAATCCCACAAATCATTTTAATTTAAATTATTTAAATTAAAATTTTAATAATAATAAATAAAATGTAAAAAATTCACAATATAAAATTAATAGTAATGGACAAAACAGTCAACCCACATTAGGTCAATAAAAACAGGACAGGGAAAATAATAGACATAAAAGAACAATAAAATTACAAATATAAAAGATATAAGGGACGTTTAGAAGAATGGATGAAATAATGAACATGTCTGGTTGGTTATTTTAAATGATTAAATTATTATTGTTTTTAGTCCTTTAAACATCATTACAGTCAGGTCCTACAGTACCAGTCCAAGCTGTAAAGAGTCATCCTGTGCTTGTGGTGTAAAATGCTAAAGCATGATGACATTATGGAGCGATCAGGGATTCCTTGTGGTGTAAAAACTCTCTGGGTCATCATGTGTCATACCTGTCAGGACAGAAAGCTGTGCTGTGATGACTTCACAGAATGGCTTTTTCAGGCAGATGTACTCTGTGATGACAGTGGTGTTACCTTGTGGTTTTCCTCACCTACATATATGTGTGTGTGTGTGTGTGTGTATGTGGGCATCTTCGTTTATGTGCGTCATCCATGTTTGGAAGGTTGATTATTAAATTTCTGTGAATTAAAGTGTTAAATTAATTTAAATTGAGCAGTCTATAAGAATATCACCTGAGAAACCATCAGCCTGAACCCCTTCAACAGCCTGTGTCCAGCCGGCGAGACGCTATTAGAAATAGCCAGAGAATCACCGGAGAATATCCTAGTAATACTCTTAACTGTCCTTAGCTAGACCTTAACTACCCTAGCTGTTGTTAGCTAGACCTTAACTACTCTAGCTGTTGTTAGCTAGACCTTTACTACCCTAGCTGTTGTTAGCTAGACCTTAACTACTCTAGCTGTTGTTAGCTAGACCTTAACTACCCTATCTGTTGTTAGCTAGACCTTTACTACTCTAGCTGTTGTTAGCTAGACCTTAACTACCCTATCTGTTGTTAGCTAGACCTTAACTACTCTAGCCGTTGTTAGCTAGACCTTAACTACTCTAGCTGTTGTTAGCTAGACCTTAACTACCCTAGGTGTCATTAGCTAGACCTTAACTACCCTATCTGTTGTTAGCTAGACCTTAACTACCCTATCTGTTGTTAGCTAGACCTTAACTACTCTAGCTAGGCCCTAACTATTTAAGCTAGACCTTAACTACCCTAGCTGTTGTTAGCTAGACCTTAACTACCCTAGCTGTCATTAGCTAGACCTTAACTACTCTAGCCGTTGTTAGCTAGACCTTAACTACTCTAGCCGTTGTTAGCTAGACCTTAACTACCCTAGGTGTCATTAGCTAGACCTTAACTACTCTAGCTGTTGTTAGCTAGACCTTAACTACCCTAGGTGTCATTAGCTAGACCTTAACTACTCTAGCTGTTGTTAGCTAGACCTTAACTACTCTAGCTGTTGTTAGCTAGACCTTAACTACCCTAGGTGTCATTAGCTAGACCTTAACTACTCTAGCTGTTGTTAGCTAGACCTTAACTACTCTAGCTGTTGTTAGCTAGACCTTAACTACCCTATCTGTTGTTAGCTAGACCTTTACTACCCTAGCTGTTGTTAGCTAGACCTTAACTACTCTAGCTGTTGTTAGCTAGACCTTAACTACCCTATCTGTTGTTAGCTAGACCTTAACTACTCTAGCTGTTGTTAGCTAGACCTTAACTACCCTAGGTGTCATTAGCTAGACCTTAACTACCCTATCTGTTGTTAGCTAGACCTTAACTACTCTAGCTGTTTTAGCTAGACCTTAACTACCCTATCTGTTGTTAGCTAGACCTTAACTACCCTATCTGTTGTTAGCTAGACCTTAACTACTCTAGCTAGGCCCTAACTATTTAAGCTAGACCTTAACTACCCTAGCTGTTGTTAGCTAGACCTTAACTACCCTAGCTGTTGTTAGCTAGACCTTAACTACCCTAGCTGTCATTAGCTAGACCTTAACTACTCTAGCCGTTGTTAGCTAGACCTTAACTACCCTAGGTGTCATTAGCTAGACCTTAACTACTCTAGCTGTTGTTAGCTAGACCTTAACTACCCTAGGTGTCATTAGCTAGACCTTAACTACTCTAGCTGTTGTTAGCTAGACCTTAACTACTCTAGCTGTTGTTAGCTAGACCTTAACTACTCTAGCTGTTGTTAGCTAGACCTTAACTACCCTAGGTGTCATTAGCTAGACCTTAACTACCCTAGGTGTCATTAGCTAGACCTTAACTACTCTAGCCGTTGTTAGCTAGACCTTAACTACTCTAGCTGTTGTTAGCTAGACCTTAACTACTCTAGCCGTTGTTAGCTAGACCTTAACTACTCTAGCTGTTGTTAGCTAGACCTTAACTACCCTAGGTGTCATTAGCTAGACCTTAACTATTCTAGCTAGACCTTGATTACTCAAGCTGTTGGCCTTAACTACTCAAGCTGTTGTTAGCTAGACCTTAACTACCCTAGCTACCCTAGCTGTTCAGGTGTGTTTACTGTAAAATATGGCTTTGAACTTGAGTCAGAACATGAGAACAGTTCTAGACCAGAGCCGAGACAGAGATGACACTGTACACCGCGGCCTGCTGGTAATATCACCTACCTCTGTCAGCGCCCTGCTGAAATGTCGCCACACATTCATTCACTCTCTCAGAAATGATGCAGCGGACTTCATTGATGAATACGCCGAATGTTTATGTACATTTTGGCCTGAGCGTAAACCTTTTGTTGACTCAGCTCTGTAATCAGAGACGGCCTCAGATGAATGTCAGAGTGGTGGTTGTGGTTTTCTCACCTACATACAGAAAAATTTTCAGAGTGAGGTGATGCAGGATGCCGGACAGCGTCTCGCTGCAGCGCGATTCTCTCTCCTGCAGTCACTTCTATTGTTTCTGTGCCGTAAATTCAAAGATCAGAGGCTTCTTTGAAACAGATACCGGACCCCCACTGCATTTCCTAGCAGGACCACAAGAGAAAAAGAAAAAAGGAAACCTAGATAGAAAAACTGTGTAATAAAGAGACACACTGGGTTAAAATCCTGGGGCACTTACTGATCTTTAATTTTGAACTTTTTTTTCGTTTCTGGTCAGTATGTGGTTATTACTAATCCTAATGTTCTGAATGGTCTTCATGTTGTAGGACATTCAAAGGGAGGTGAGGAGCTCGAAGAAGAGGTACATGAAGATAGAGAAGCCACCCACATGCCAGAAGCTGCTGGAGGAGAACAGGAAGTACCGACTGGTCAGCGAATCCCAGGGGGACATCACCCCAGAGGTGCCTCCGCTGACCCACCAGGCCTGCCAATCACTCATAGATCAGTTATTGGCTGCTACTCATGTTGACTTGATTACGATTCTTTGGGAAGACACCAGATTTGACCATTATTTCATTTAGTTCAGTTTTATTTAACTCGTTACATTCAAGCCAGTATAGAAGACCAGAATCATGGAATTCAGCTTACTCTGTTAATGAAAAGAGGACATTTACAGTCAGACTGGTTCAAGTGGTATTTTTTCGTGGGCTGGTGTTGTGTTATGAATCCCTGACAGCACATTTTTAACCAGGTGGGGAATTCTGGTTCAAGAATGAGCAATTCGAATTAGCCTAATGGATTGAAGGAGCACCATTTTTCCTCCATGATCTACCTAAAACGGGTATACAGCCTGGACTCTGTCTGGGCTCTGTTTCACCTGTGTTAACCGTTTTACGGAACGGGACGTGCCGGGGCTGTTTGCTCTTATTCTTCTACAAGAACCACATTTGGTTCCATGTTTGTAATTTTGCAATTTGTGAGTGTGAAGAACCCTCACTTGGCAATTTGAAGGTTCCTCACACTCACACTCATCTCTGTTATGAACTTGCTTCTTCATGGAAGCAAAAGTGGATCTTGTGTGGCATCACTAATAGAAGGTAGAAACGAGACAGGAAAAGGTTCAGTCTGATTTTGCTTTTTTTTTTTAAATTTACTTCTAAATTAGCATTAGCATTTGTGCTTAGAGGGATTATTATTTAGTTTTCCATATTAATAGGTACTAGACTCTAATAAATTCTATTCATTTTAAAAGAAAATTGAAGAACAGATTTTGCCCTTAAAATTACTGTGATAGATTGAGCTTATTAAAATCCTGACTAATACCCTCATTGGTAGTAAACTAGGGCTAAACAATTTCTTCTTAACATCATCTTAATCCTGGTGCTATGCTTTATGAAAGTGGCCCATTGTGGTTTGAAGTATATGCATAATTGTCCAAATATTTGAATATTTAATGGTGTTGATTTTGAGGCTGTTGCTCATTCAAGACTAGTAAAATAGTAAGACACTAGTGCTTCTTCCTTCACTGCTTTCATTCATGCCCTGTGTGTGTGTGTGTGTGTGTGATCGTTTGCAGGACATCCAGTTCACTCTGGCGGTGGTGAAGATGAAGGGCTACTTTGAGGCGTTCTTTGAGCAGCGTCCTCCTTTCAAGCTCTCCCTGATGGAGACCGACTCCGAGCAAACCGTGTGGTCTGCCACCATTCGAGAGGGTGAGTCGATGCTGATGAAGTGAGATTTGATTTGATTGATGAATGATTGATGGGTTTGTTCATCTAAATCCTCCATCGTGTGAAATAAGGTTAATGTGCTCTGTTTTTCTACAGGAGACTGTGTGGACAACAGGGTTGAAAAGCCCCGGAAGCGAACAGAGAGTGAGTACAGATTGCGCTGCTGACCGAGCAGATGTGCTAAATTAGGTGAAACTGACCATCAGAGCAGGTGTGAAATCATGCAGTCTGCACAATCTGCAGTGTGTGAGAGAGTGAAGAGTCCCTGATTTCTCCCCGATAGGTCGGAAACGAAGCGCCAGCACATCAGAGGAGGAGCTGATCAGTAAGAGGGCTCGATGGTGTGACGAGTCAGGTGATTTACGTGTTTACTGCTTGCGTATTAATGCACCAACACTGTTTAGACATTCAGGGAAATGTCAGAAATGTAAATTCTGTGCAATACCCTTTAAAAATATCATAAAAGGACATTTTCGGTTTCATAATGAAGCATGAAGAAGTGTGTGTGGAAGGATGGTGGTGGTGGTGCTCCATCCAATACTTTTGGGATGAGTTGGGGAGGTGGGGATGATGAGGTGGGGTGGTCATTATCGTCCAGAATCCTGACCTCTGGACAGTAGAGACAGTTACTCCAACAAAAGCAGGATCAGCTCTTTTTAATACCCTTAATTTCAGAAGAAACTACAAAAGAGCAGGTGTCCCAATACTTTTGTCTGTATAGTGTAGTTGGTCCATTTTTTGACCAGCTTGTGAAACATCACAACGGCCGTCCGTGTACTGCTGTGTTTATCACTGTATTAGTAAATCTCTTCGCTGCCTTTACCTCAGACCCATCTTCAGCCCGTTCTTCTCAACTGTGCAACACCTGAACCGGCCTCTTCATCTTCTCCTCAGATGGTCCCGTGGCAGCCAAAGCAGAAGACATGACCGACCAGCAGCTGATGCTGGTGGCTAAGCGCATGGGAAAGGAGTGGAAGTCGGTGGCCATTGGGTACCTAGACCTGACCAAGTACGACCTGGACGAGTGCGAGGCTAAGGAGCAGGACCTGACCATGATCAAGTTCTATGTGCTGGACCTCTGGAGGAGGCGGCAGCCCACAGGGGAAGCGAGGGTCTTGCACCTCTACAAGAAACTCAAGCATGACGATGTGCCTAACGAAGTCGTCAATTTGCTAAAGGGTGAGTGTGTGTGTGAGAGTGTGTGTGTGTGTGTGTGTATTTTTAATAATATACATATATCTCATAATAATTACATATATTTCATATAGGTGTATATAAGTATCATCCATACATACATATATGTGTGTGTGATGTATGGAGCATACATTAATTTTTGATAAGTACATAAATACACACTATTATATATTATATATCATATATCACTGCTGTCCAATGAAAACCATGTCCATGATTTGTATAAACATGTCTGTTTGTATTTTTCTCCATGGTTTGAACCCTGTAGCTGTTTCTGTACACTATGTCAATAATTCTGGTTGAATAGACCAATAGAAATGTTCCTACTATTTTACATTGACTTCCATTCAAAGTGCATTTTGCTTTCTCCTGTAAAATCACAATGTTTTTCATTGGCCAGTGACAATATATTCATATATGCAGTAAACATACAAGTAAATATCAATATATAATAATTAATGACGATATCTATTGATGCATATCGTTCTACAGAAACGATATATTTTTATTTTGGCTGGTTTATACTTTTTTTTTACATTATTTTAATTTATCTTCTTATTATTTTTGAATAATAGAAATGCTCCAAAATGACCTGGAATAAAATCATTTTCATTGACTGCCATTGAAAGATTTTTGTGTGACAGTGATGAAATACACGTTGTGGGTATGGTTAATTTATTACAGGTTTTTTTCTGGTTTTGAGATTCAACTATTCGGATGCTATTATTTGAAAATCCAAAATTAATAAAATACAATAATTCTGATTTACATTTCTGCCTCTTCACTCAACAGAAATGCTGGACAGCAATTAATACCCTTAAAAAAAAGGTCCTGGACATTTTCCGGGGAGAGTGCAAAAAGTGGACGGCACGAAGAGGAGCGGTCCAGTCCAGCCCACTTCAGCCCAGCCTCCTGGAGCCTTAAAACTTGAAGCTTGTTTGAAGCATCTTTCACAAGGGTCACTCAATCACTGGTAAAGTGCCCTGTTTCAGAATGGTCCCTTTTTTATTGATCCCAAAACAATGACTCATGACTATTTGTGAAAGGTCAGTAACGCAAAGGCATTCGGGCTCGACCGATGAGAGGATCTGGTGATCATAATATCAGCCCTTAGAATTAAATCACGTCTAAAAATGACACAAACTACGATAGCTTTCATTAGACGAGGCTCGATACGGACTGATACGACTGTCAGGTTTGAACTGTGAATTGTCAAATATGACTCAAACCCAAACAGCAGACGCTCACTAAGTTTAATAATGGAAATACTTGTAGCTTCACTGAATTTTTTGTGTTTATGTTAGTCTTCATTGAAAGGTTTTGTGTTCAGATTATGAGCTGGAATCCTTATTTTCATAAAGAGGAACTTTTCAGAATTTTCAGAGTGGTTTGGTATCAGATTGTTAATTTTGGAGAAATTCAACGTTGTTGTCTTGACAGTGGTGCTGATAGGAACCAGTATATAACCTGAAACAGTGGTAAATCTAAAAAATGAACCAAAATTAATACCAAAAACATAAAAAATACAATAAAACCATGCCAGCTTCTCCACAACCATTAGTTCCATATTTCACTTCCTTCATTTTAACCATTGCTTTTTTCTGCTCTTCAGACTCTATTCAGCTCTATTCACCACCACTGTGAACAGTTCTGACCTTGGTTTCTCTGGAAAGCTGCATTTCATAGCAAACCACTCTGCTGGACTTTGTTTGCAAGCATTAAATGCTGCCGAAAGTTTGAAACTTCTGCTAAATTAATCTTTAAGACGAAAGACTGAATATTGGTGCTCTATTAAGAAGCTTTTCCAGCAGCACCCAGAAATCTGCAGGACCTTCAGTTTGGCTGGAAACATCAGCCGGGCGCTCGTTCCACTGGGATAAATGGCAAAAGGAATAATAGTAAGGCCATTTGCAGTCATCTTCAAACCAGACAGCTATAGCCACAAGACGGTGCTGCAACCCAAGCCCTCGCAGCTCAGCTCAGTAGCGATAGACTGCATAGCTGTATAGTTTCCTCCTGTACGATGTTTTATACCTTTTTATACAGTTGTTTTTCTACGATCATGACGTCTCTGCTCTCTCAGTGTATGTTCTTGTTAGTTTTTTGTAAGAAATAAGTGAAAAAGCTTTTCTTCTGTTTTGACTTGAAAGCCTAATTATGTTTACTTCCTGCTCTTGAGGGACATTTCCTGAAACCAGATGAACTCAAGAAAGACCTAAAGACCAATGATCTCAAGGACCAATGTTTTTAACATCAGGAGGTTCCAGCAGTGGCAACTACACAGCACTGGTAGCATGTAAAAAAAAAAAACAGAGCTGTAAACACTCTCAAACACGTGTGTTCATTTACAACTTACTTTTTGTGCTAGCGCTGAGTTCCCACGTTTACTCAACAGCGCAAGAACACAGCTCCTCCCGACACCATCACGTCTGTGATCGCTCACAGTGCGGGTGTATTACTCTCACGTCACTGTTTCGCAGTTTAGTTGTCACTAGGGGAGGGCGGATGTGTACGCCGAACAGCCATAACATTAAAATCACCTGCCTAATATTGTGTAGGTCCCCCTCGTGTCTGACCCGTCGAGGCATTGACTGCATAGCAAGACCTCTGATGGTGTCATGTGTGGTATCTGCCACCAAGACACCAAGACAATGTTGGCAGCAGATCCTGAGACCTCCATGAGCATCAGTGAGAGCCTTGGGTGCCAATGACCCTGTCCACCAGCTCACCAGTTGTCCTTCCTAGGTACTGACCGCTGCATAGCGGGACCACCCCACAAGACCTGCCTGATGTATTTTTGGAGATGTTCTGACCCAGTCGTCTAGATCATCACAGTTTAGTTTTTGTAGAAGTTCCATCACCTTCAAGAACTGGCTCATCACTTGCAGCTGCCTGCTACTCTACATGCACCCCTTGCCAGGAGCCACTGAAATCAGATAAATCAATGCTATTCACTTTACTGGTGTTAATGTTATGGCTGATTGGTGTAAAAATCTCAAGTGTTGGAGCTGCGAAGCTAATATTGCTAACAAACAGTAGAAAAGTCCATAGTGACTCAAATCATGATGAACTGCACAGTATAAATGATTCAAATGAACAAATAATGTTTTCTCCCCATTTTCTGCCCAATACTACTACTACCCCTTTGTAGCCCTCCTAGCACTAGCACTAGCGCCCTACACCAGGAGGGTAAGGACTTGTACATGTACAGGATCAGAGGTCAGACTCTACACCCTTTTAGGCCGTAGTTCTGACTGTCCAACAAACAAACAAGACAACACACAGCAATAACATCATCAATGCATTTCAGTTCCTCCACTGGCTTTAATGAGCTACGATTGATTAGCAATAATCAATTATATGACTTAACGCAATAACTGCGCTAGCACAAACTGTGTTGTCCAGAACTGGGCACTTGCACTACACGTTGTTTTTTAACACACCTGTTCTGAGAGTGAGGAAACCTGTGGACACACTGCTGCCTTCTAAACGCGGGTGTATATACTTTGTGTTTGCTCATTTGTATTTTCCCTGTACAGTTTCTTCGCTTGTCTTATTTTTGTACTTGTAAAAAAAGAGGGAGTTTGAAAATGGTCACGTCTGAGCCAGGGTGATATCAATGAAGTGTGTTTCTAGCAGTAAAAGGGAGTGTATCGACGGAGACGGAGTGTGTGCTGCACTGCAGTCTGGTGTAGTTTGGTCTCAGGTCTGAAAATAGCTTATCAAAAATCTGATTTTGTGTCTCTCCTTCAAGCTGTAGCTGAACTTCTCTCCTAATCTTACTGAAAGCAGCAGTTAAGAGGTTTAGTACTGTACTGTACTGTACTACACCATAATAACGGGGCATTTCTTTATTGTGTTTATTATTAGTAATAAAAGGGATTCATTGTTTCCAGTAGAAGAGACTGTTAACACTATTAAAGGGTCAATATGGAAAAAGTCATTGCGCTGACCTTTCTTTAAAATGAGGGTTTGCTGTGGTAGAAAAGCACTGTTAAAGTTGCCAGTCCATCCCCAGTCCATATACAGAAACTGAGTTTCACAAAAAAAAAACCAAAAAACAAAACTTGGAGCACATTGTACGTTGTGAAGTGGGGCCTCCATAAGCCTCTTTAAGCCTTGGGTGCCCATGACTCTGTCACTGAAATTTGATACCCGAAGATCTGGGGAATTTGGATGTCCCTCGCCCATTAGTCTCACATCCACCTTATCTGGGGGGTGGTTATAATGTTTTGGCTCGTCTGTATCTGTAATAATTTCAGTGAGTTTTAAAAAATCATGGCTACTTTCACGCCATTCTGCTTAGCCATTTTTCTCATTCAGCAAAATTCAGCTTCAGAGTTCCTAAAATTCTGATTACTGAAGGATTTTCAGCCCAGACTGCGGTTAAATGTGGGACAAAGCATGGCAACCAATCAGAACAGAACTCATTTACATTCTACTTCTAAGTGATAGGAGTTGGGGAAATGGTCTTTTTAAAATGAAATATGGAACATGCATGCAATGAAAATATCACATATGGGCCCTTTAATGTTAGAATCTTTCATCTTTTCAGCTCAATACAGATCAGGAACTGTGTACCAGATGTTCAGTCAGGCAATCAATGTCTGTACCTGTCATACACAGCTGTAGGAAAGCTCAGGTGCAGTTTTTTTTTTATTTAGGTGACACACCTGTGACTGAATAAACCCATCTCAAAAATGAAAACATCAGGAGTGCTTCTGTTCATTGTGATCAACGAGAATCCTAAAATTGTGTGAATTGATTCAGATTTGATGACTGTGATTCTGTTCACACCGGCTCTTTACATGGGATTTGTATCTGGATTGTAACTTGAGAAGATACAAAAGACGCTTGCTTATATCTGCCACTAGGTGGCGACACACATGTCTACATCAGTCATGGCAAAAGTGATTTTTTTCACATGTTGAATCAGCTCGTTTTAAGCAGTGTTGTGTTTTCTATGGCTACATAACAAACAGCAAAACACTAGGGGAATTCACTGTACCACGGAGGAACATTGATGTGATTGCCTACATTCATCTGCTCATTCATTGTTTCTTCCGAAATCAAAGAGGGTATTAAAAAGAGCTGATCCTGATCCTGTCTCTACTGTCCAGAGAAGAAGACTTTCTACTAGATTTTGGAGAAGGAGCATTGCTGTGAGGATTTGATTGCCTTTAGCAACAAGACCTAGTGTTAGTGAGGTCAGGATGTTGGATGATGATGATCACCACCCCACTTCATCATCCCCAACTCATCCCAAAAATAATGGATGGAGCTCCACCACCATCATTCTAGAGAACACAGTTCTTCCACTGCTCCACAGCTCCTCAATGCTGGGGGGCTTTATACCCCTCTCCTAGCCCACGCCTGGTATTAGGCAGCATGGTTAGGCAGCCAATAGGTTCATGTTTATTTATCTGCTCCAGAGATAAGTACATTTTTGGCAGTACTTCTTCTCTACAGGGACTAGTCAAGCTGTGTGTGTGTGTGTGTGTGTGTGTGCATTTGCACATCTTGGTCAGCAATGGGTGCAAGTTGCAAAGTAGCTGAATGCATTCATTCATTCATTCATTCATCCACAAACATTTAAACGTATAGTGTACCACACACGTTTTAATTACTGCAAATGTTTGACATAAATATTCAAATAATCAATAATAAATAAAGTTACATTACTCACAATAACAATAAATAGTTTTGTATGAAAATAAATATGAATAATTTAAATAACATACAAACACAATCACCACAGGGCACCACAGGCTCCATCTCCCCGGAGCTAGCTTATAGGTTCTTAGTGCAAAACCACTTCATTTCCGCAGAATCACAGGGCTGAGATCTGTGGAGATTTCTGTAGAACAGTAGTGCGGAGTTAGATCTTTCACATGGTCGAGGTTAGGGTAGAAGTAAAGCAGGGCTGGAGCTTTGGGAGGACGATGATGATGATGATGACGATGATGATGATGATGATGATGATGAGTAGTGAAACGAAGGCTTATTTCTTGTACTCTCCGACGCTGATATAGCCGAGAGCTCTGTTGATGGTGACGGCGCGGATGTGGAAGCCCTTCAGCTGCTTACACAGGTCCATGCGGTCATCAAACGGGGTTGTGGATTCCCAGGCCTAGTAGAGAAAGAACAGTTAGATTAGGGATGAAGGCCTGCATGGAGGAAACAGAAGCACGTGCAGGGTGAAGAGGGTCATTGGCCTCCTACTTGACTGAATGTGTGGAATAATTGAATTAATAAGACTATTAAAAGAACTTAATTAGGCCTTAAACACCTGAAACACACTTAAAAGCATTAGTAAGTGGTTATAACATCAATAAAAAGGGATATTTTACTAAAGTCATTTTTTCAGAATGTCTAAATTGTAACTAAATAACAGGTTTCTAGAAAATATTTCCTAGAAAGAAAAAAAATTGTATAACCAAAATTTTAGCTTTACCAGACAATATTAAAACATCTTAACTTTTTTAACTTTTAATGGATTTTATTTCAAGTCCTTTTGGGGCATTTCTATTGGCTGGTTCATCATGACATGTTAGTATGTATAATAAGTAAAGAACACCAGCCAGATTCACATTAAGTCAAAAAGTTAAAACCGACAAACATTTTAGGCCAAAAATGTCCCCTATTTTTGTCTCAATAGAGAGTTTGTGTTATTCGGCTCTAAATTCTTAGACATTTATTTTGTAAATAAATAAATAAGTGGAAACTTACTGTTATTGGGCGCTCCTCCGATTTTGCCAGAAGCGGGCAATTCTGTAAGAATAATCATCAATGACTTTATTTATATACATTTATTTACATTTTGTTTGTTTACATTCAACCTTTAGCTAAATAAAAGTGACACCTCTGCTTATGATTCCTTAACCCCTCAGACCCTGTACGCCAAGCCTAGATTTTCTACATTTATATCATATTTAACATCAATTCCATAGGCCCTAAAATAGAACCCTGTGGGACTCCACAAAAAAGGCTTTCTACTAGATTTTGGAAGAGCATTGCTGTGAGGATTTGATTGTATTCAGACACAAGAGCTTTGATTATCACTACCTCACATTATCCCCAACAGGGGTGTCCACAAATATTTGGACATATCGTGTTATTATTCAGTGCTTTACAATCTAATCTCGATCTGCGGCATCTGTGTTGTGCTGTTGTTAATGAATGTTGCTGTATGTGTATTATACTCAAAGCACCTGTCCACTGACCTGTCCACTGTCCACTGACCTCCATTACAGGTGTGTTTGGAGTCAGATTCTCTGTCTTTTACTAAATAACTTTTACTAAATAAAGCACTGTAACTGACTGTAGATGCATCAGATGCATCAGAAAGAGATCAGACTGAGCATTTCTTTGAGTATAAGTATTATCAGTATTGAGTATTTCTTTATGCAGTACCTCCTGAAGGGTTTGGATGGAGTCTGTGATGGAGGTGAGCTCAGCGATGGACTGGGACTTCTGCTTGCTGGCCAGAGACTTCACATAGGTCTTCAGCATCACATGGTAATACTGCAGATCTCCTCGGATGTGCTTTAGACATTCAGGCTATCAAGGGAGCCAAGAGTGAGTCCAGTGTTAAACTGTCTGCATTTCCCATAGATAGCCTTTAGTTTGGCCATCCATATATGATGATATGGGAAGATGATAATAAGGGGGTCTTACCTCTCTGAATGTAGAGCTGCTCTTGCCGGAGCATGTCACATGCTGTAGATAACACACAGAGGAACACAGCAGGATGAGACATTGCACACTTAGTCTCAGTAACAATAATTCTAAATCATATACAAATAAGTACAGTAAAACATATGTATATGTACAGCATTAATATCTTCATCATATCGGCTTCCTCTCTATTCTGAAGTGAAGCACTGTATCCCTCCTCCTCCTTGGAGAGCCCTAAGGTGATCAACCAATCTGGCTGATTGCCACCTGATTGATCTATAGGCTAATAAATACAACCAAGCTAGCATTAGCATGTTAGTAGACACTAAATACAGTCTTGTAAATATGAAATAGTTTATGGTAGATATTTATTGCTGATACTGGATACATTTATGATAGATACTAAATCATTTATAGTAGACACTGAATATTTTATGGTCCTGAATAATATACAATAGTATATATATAATACAGTATACAATAATATAATGTATACTGGATACTAAAAGTTATAGTAAATACCAAATAAATTATTGTAGACACTGAATAATCAATGGTAGGTAATCAATAATTTAATAATATTTAACTATATACTGGATACTGAAAAAATGTATAGTAGAATGTATAAGCAGAATGTATATCTGAATTATTAATAGTAGATACCAAATACCTTATGTTAGATACTGAGTACTTTATAGTATGTACTGAACAATTTATATAAGATACTGAGTACTTTATAGTATGTACTGAACAATTTATATAAGATACTGAGTACTTTATAGTAGGTACTGAATAATTTATATAAGATACTGAGTACTTTAAAGTAGGTACTGAATAATTCATAGTAGTCACTAACTCATTTATGGTAGACACTAAATCATTTATAGTAAACATCAAATAATATTTAGTCACTTGGTCATTTAAAGTAGATACTGAATAATTTGTGGTCGATATAAGATAATTAATAGTAAGTTCTGAATCACTTGTAGTAGATACTGATACTATAGTTGATATAAAACAACAGAGTAAAACTATATAAAACTATGGAGTAGGTACTTTATAGTTCATAGTAGATACTGAATAAGTATCCTAGATATTAAATAATTAATAATACAGAATCACTTATAGATACTGAATAACTTACAGTAGACACAAAATAATATTTGGTAATTTAGTCATTTAAAGTAGATACTGAATACTATAGTAATATAAAACTACATAAAACTATAGAGTAGGTACTGGATATTTCATAGTAGATACTGAATAATTAGTGGTATATATACGATAATTAATAGTAAGCTCTGAATCACTTGCAGTAGATACTGATACTATAGTAATATAAAACTATAGAGTAAAACTATATAAACTATATAAAACTATGGAGTAGGTACTTAATAGTTCATATTAGATACTGAAGAATCATCCTAGATATGAACTAATTAATAATACAGAATCACTCATAGACACTGAATCATTTACAGTGGACAGAAAATAATATTTAGCAGGAGTTTAAAAGTAGATACTGAATCATTGATCATCAATAGTGAATCAGGTGTAGTAGACACTGATGCTAGTAGACAGAGCTGTAGGTGATCCTGATTAACCCTCAGCAGGTTCAGAGGAAGACCTCGTTGGTGAGAGGAACACTGAGTCTGGAGCTCAGTAAGCAGTGATCTTACCTGGCTGGGTTGGCACACAGACACAGTCTGGCTGCCCGGGGCCACAGTAGCGGGCAGTTCCGTGCAGTTAAAGCCGTGGAACAGGTCGTCTGACCCCCTCCTCTCCTCCAGCGCCTGATTGATTGCGTAAAATCCCGTTAACATCCAGCGCAACTACACCGAGCTGTAAACCCACTGCTGCCTCCTCCAGACTACTTACTGCCTCCACGACGCTCTTCAGGCTGACCAGCAGCGACTTGGCGTGTATGGTGCAGATCTCCGCGCTCGTCCCGGGGGGCGCAGTGGTGCGCAATGGAGTCGCCAAAGCTCCTCCGCACAGGAGCGCGACCATCATCATCATCATCATCGAGCACACAGCGGCGTCTGCGCGCACAGGGATGAGAGGAAGAAGCAGAAGACTGTTAGTAAACTGGAAACACACTAACCTGAACTCCTTCAGACAGTTTACACCAGTTACACCAGTGTTCACCCCAGTCCCACTCCAGCAGCCCTGAGGAGTGAGGACGGCGAGCAGGGGATACTCACTGTTCATCAGTAGTGAGGGCATGGCGATCTCCTGTCCCTTCTGTGTTGTGACTTGCCACAGTTCAGAAGACAGAAAATCTGGACCTCTTTTATATCTTCCCACGGGATTTCCCCCCTACAGTCACTAGACGGCGTCGCTGGTCCTTCAGGTTTTTCAAAGGAAATGAAGTCTCTGATCTGAGCAGAAATTCTGTTTGTTTTATGAAGTGAACACAAATGATAAAAATATCAAATATAAAAACTATAAAATATTCAATTATAAAATTTCATATTTAATTAATTTCCCATCATTAATGTAAACAAAGGAACAGTAACTGCTCAAATCTGCTCTCAAAGTATGTAAAAATCAATCCATCTATCAAACTGTCTGTCTGTCCGTCCGTCCATCTACACATCAAACAGTCTGTCTATCTATCTATCTATCTATCTATCTATCTATCTATCTATCTATCTATCTATCTATCAATCAAACTGTCTATCTATCTATCTATCTATCTATCTATCTATCTATCTATCTATCTATCTATCAATCAAACTGTCTATCTATCTATCTATCTATCTATCTATCAAACTGTCTGTCTATCTATCTATCTATCTATCTATCTATCTATCTATCTATCTATCTATCTATCAAACTGTCTGTCTATCTATCTATCTGTCTATCTATCTATCTATCTATCTATCTATCTATCTATATATCTATCTATCTATCTATCTATCTATCTATCTATCTGCCTCTCTATCTATCTATCTGCCTCTCTATCTATCTATCTATCTGTCTATCTATCTATCAAACTGTCTGTCTATCTATCTATCTATCTTGACGACACTAGTCACTTTAAATACACTCTGCTGCTACCTTCTCCATTTACTGATGTTCTCTCTGTATTTTATTTTCATTTTTACATATATTTTTATATATTTATGTATATTTTATTTATTTAAGTACTGCTGTCTGGGTAAAACTGGGTCCTTGGGTACCACAATTTCGTTCCACCCCATGTACCACATGTGATGCGAATGACAATAAAGTCTCCTTGAATCCTTGAATCCTTGAATCCTATCTATCTATCTATCTATCTATCTATCTATCTATCTATCAAACTGTCTGTCTATCTGTCTATCTATCTATCTATCTATCTATCTATCTATCTATCTATCTATCTATCTATCTATCTATCAAACTGTCTGTCTATCTATCTATCTATCTATCTATCTATCTATCAAACTATCTATCTATCTATCTATCTATCTATCTATCTATCAAACTGTCTGTCAGTCTGTTAGTCCATCTATCCACAAATACATCCATCTATCCATAATCAGTCCATCCTATCTATGTCCAGCAGACATCCTCTCCTCACTTGGAAATTCAACAACATGTCAGTTCAGTTCATGTGTTTATTTGGAAAAAGCTCAGTTTAACCCTTTGTTAACACACTGGGTGCTCTGGGAAACTAAATATGATATTGGAAAAAGCCACAGAGCTAAATCTGGGTGATCTGAAGTGATGAAACTCAGTACACTTCAGATAGCCATGTAACAGCACTGGTGTGGAGAACATGATGTTCGGAATTTTCTGCTGTTTTCAATCATTAAATATTGCATAAAATGTTCTCTCAGTGACCAAAGACGTAAATGTATGTGATATACTCACTTTATAGCCCTACAGCCTGGTTTGAGCCCAGAGAACATGTGATATTTCAGAAATAGATTAATGAGAGAGAGACTGACAGACTGACAGATCACCAACTGGATAAAGGCTCAGTTTATTAACTGCTGGAACCACTACTGCTGCTGCTGGAGCTACTAAACCAGCTGAAGACTTATTTAGACTTATTTATAATATTATAACGTGTAAAAAAGGTTTTAAAAGGGTACAACCCCGTAACACAGTATTACAGTAAGTAATAAAAACCTTTAGACAATTCTTGGAACTTTCCTTCAAAGTAACAGTAATTAACAACAACTTGTTAATGAATGCTGGGTGGTTTTTCTGATACAGTCTCAGCATTTGTCTGTAATATGTTAAGAATTCAAATCGAATTTTACACGGTTCTGTAAAGAGGCATATTAGCATTTCAGTTTCATCATCAGAGTTCAGATCAGGGCAGGGATGATACATCCAAATCAGATAATAATAGAAAAGTAGAGACTCTCCACAGCAGAGAATCACCAAGCGAAACATCTTAGAATAACTGGTAGGGACCCCCCAGAGACGCCGGTCAGACTAAAAACTGTGTAAAAAAGACCAATTACAGAGGAACTCAATCCCACTGTGGTCCTTGGTGGTGGTATTGTTGGGCTTTGGGGAATTTTCTAAATTATGTGATGAATTCTAAGTAAAGTAAGAGTCAAACATCGCCAAAGTTAGGTCACGTTTACATACTCAAACTTACACAAAAGATCTACTGTAAAAGACGCAGAATAATTGTTTTAATGGCTTTAATAGAGTAAAATATTATAAATCCTTTAGAAATAAAGGATTACTATAGATGCAATACTATAGATCAGAGGCACTGGTTTGCATTTGTTTTAATATTTTCACACTAATTGTGCTGAAGTTACATTATTGTAACTGTATTGTAATTGTAATTATAATTTCCACACCTCTAACAATTTGTTGTAATAACAATAATTTTACGGTAATATCCCTATGAATCTGTAAATCTGTATGAATCTATGAATCTGTAAATAATCTGTAAATAATATTGTCATTACTTTTTTTTTACTTCTTAATTGTATTATTAATTTCTATTGTGTATATATTATATTAATTTCTATTTCTATTGTGTATATATTATATAAATTTCTATTTCTATTGTATATATATTATATTAATTTATATTTCTATTGTATATATATTATATTAATTTATATTGTGTATATAGTGGTAATGTATCTACATTTTTGCATCTGAGTGTCTTGCTATCCCTTTCTGCTGTGACTCTGCTGTGACTGATGTATTTTTAAAATGTCACTATAATACGGTACACTGCGGTATCTCAAAATGAGGATGATATTTAAAATTTATGACAGACTGCTGTTCTGTGTCTAGTATCTAGTACACGGCCAAATAAGCCCACTCCCCATTAGCAGTTACGAGAGCCGCCGGATGGGGGCGCTGATTATTAAGGTCATGCTCTAAAAACAGTGTGTAGTGAACTTCCCCTGGGTGTCTGAAGACCCTCCTACTCCAACAGTACTTACTTAGAGTGTAGTGTGATAACTAGGGACACACTGATCCATCCTTTTCTGTTGCGATACAGATTCCTAAACATGAACTTTGCGTATCGGCCGATACCGATCTGATACCATTGTTGAATTAATAATCCAGATACTCGACCATCTGGGAGAGACTGAGGGCATCAGGATTGACATAATCATTATTTTACTGACTTTGTGAAACAGGTTCTAATAAATGAACACAGATATTAATGAACCCAGTTTCTGTTTATTGGTCACTAAAATGAAAACTGTGCTGGACGTCGGCACAGTGCTGTCCAGGCTCAGGCTTTTATCGTGAAATTCTGAATATTCTAAAGTCTTTGAGACTAAAGAGGAGCGAGCAGCCCCTCCATTCTGGCTTCTCCTTATATGGAAGACGAGCTGGATTACTCGCTGATAGTTGATGACCGATCAAAGGTATGCTGGTCAGATAGGGAGGGGGAGTCTTGCTGTCTGCTATGAAGTGTGTATGATGTCTGTAGGTTACTCCAGTACCTAATTAGACTAATTATCCGATACCCGATTCAACTCATTTTGTCAGTATCTGGACCGTTATCCGTTCGTAGTATCGGATCGGTGCATCCCTGGTAATAAGACTTTTGGCCATAGGCTGTTTAAGGGGTTAAGAACTGCAAGAACTGCACATCCAAGCCTGTACCTGTTTCTGAAGAACAAAAACTTTTCCAGCGCCAGTCATTCTAAGACTGATTGCTTTTGTGAATAATATGGACATCACGCATCACAAATAGCTAGACCAGCCTGTTCTAGACAGAAGGGGAGGGATTGGTTGGTGTAGTGTTGTGGGATTGTCGGACATGATGCAAATGTAGGAGCTCTGCAATAAAGTGAAGCATATCAGAAATCTTCCAGAAGCCTCGTGTTTCATATAGTTAATCAACACGCTGCTCTGCGGGAAGTTTTCTGTACTTGTATATTTACTCTTGAGCAGATTAAGCAATGCAGGGAAGTTTTCAGAAATGTTGATTTTATATCACTGGAATGACGATGATTTAACGCAGGTGGAGGCCAGGCCTGCTCTGTAATTCTGAAAGTGACAGCAAACGGCTATAAATAAGTGGGAAATATTTAATCTTCAAATATTAAAGTTTGAGACACTCATATCTGCATTGCTTTTCTGTTGCGTGACAAGAAACAGTCTTTTGGGAAGTTTTCTAGATTGTGAAATGGAGTAAAAGGTGTGTTGAACTCTTTCCCCTTTTTTCTTTAGAAACTATGATGAAGTTTTGCTTGATTATAAAACAAAAGATGTATTTATTTATTTTTATTATTTATTTATATTTTAGGTTCTGTTGGGTAGTTTTTGGTCGTCCCCGTCGCCACACTGCCTCCTTTGACATATTATATGTAAGTAAGTCCATCGCTGAGATCGATCAGTGATGATCTCCCAGAAATTAAATGACCCTTAATTATTTCATAACTCAGACTGGTCGTACACTACAGGGCCGGATCAGAGCAAAGAGGTGGGACAGACTACCCAGAAAGTGTATCTGTGCCTCATATCTTGACCAGGCCACTGTACAACAAGATGATGATTACAGTATCAGCGCTGTTCAGTCAGATACTAGACAATATAATACAGTCAGATAAAAAAAAATCTGAAGGATATGAAACTGCATGAAATTTTTCTTTTACAATATTTAAAACTGAATAAGCATATAACACTTTGATCTTTATTTAAATAACACTGAGAGATGAAGGTGATATAGTAGCACATCTAAATAAAATTGTTCATAATTGCAGTAATTTGTGGTAAAGTAGTCCCAACCAATTATTCTGTACCCCCTTTTTGTTTTACATTGAAAAATATTCCAATAATTTAAGATACTGAATATCTGACTTTCATAAGCTATAAGCTATACTCATTAAAATGTGCCATTTTATGTGTGATGAATATGAAATATGGCAGTCGACCTTTTTGAATTTCAATATTCTATTTTTTAGTTTGTATTAACTAATAACATAAAACATAAAACAATAACGTATAATTTTGTTTTAGTAACGTAATTCATAGAACCACAATTTTCTTGTGAGGAAAAAGCACCCTACACCTGAATAGCTGGTATTTCCCCTTTTGGCTGAAACAACCTCAATTAGTCCAGTCTCTGACATTAACCCTCACTGGAAAGAGAAAGTGTTTCCCACTCCTCCATGCAGAATTCTTTCAGCTGGGTGATTTTTTGGGGGGGTTTCTTGCTGCAGAATAAGGACACATCCCATTCCATTAGAAAGCCGTCTCTATGGTGATAAGTCTGTCTATAGCTGTCTCAGCACTACTGCATTGTCTCACAGGGGACTAAAGTCTCGGGATACTTTCACCAACTAATCTGAGGCCACTGTTTTCCCAAGTAACTGATCAGAAATGCTGCTTGCTCAGTTAAAGAGTAATGACAATTCCTTCAAATGTCACAATAGCTAATTGCGGTCAGCGCGGTTCCTCATACTGAAAACTGAGTCACTTCGAAAACCACATCTAAATTTACTCCACAATTGTCAACAATAGCGAATGTGAGTAATAGGTGGAGTTCCTGTGTGCTTCAGTGCCTTAGCTTCTCACACGGCGGGCCATCATTTCATGCTTGCTGTTGTGGTTTATCAACGTAGAGATAACGAGAATTCAGAAAAAGGGGAATTTACAGTACTGCAGAGTAGCCAGGTCATCAATGGGCTTTTAGCAACAAATAGACCCAAAGTGCAAGTCAGGTTAGGCCTTAACCAGGTGTGTGGGGTATTTCTTTAAAACAGTGACAAAGAAAAGAAAAACTTCTTCAGAGTTTTATTAACTTTGAGATTTTTGATTTTCAGTTTCTTTTTTTGTTGCATAATTGGAGAACGTTTACCCTCTGCATCGTGTTCGGCTTTCCTAAACCAGTTCACAATGGCTTTGAAATAAAATCTTTTAACAGTAACGTCCATTTCCAAGAAAGATTTGTTTTCCTTCTCCTGTAAAGTTCATGTTTTGGAGAGACAGCGCAGCTGTCAGGCTGATTCATGTCTCAGTGAGGAATTTTTCTTTCTTCTCAGAACGTCTCAGTTTCACCATGTTTCTCACAGTCTGAGAACTGAAGGCTTGTGTGGTTATCTGGACTTGAAGCTTGGAGGTGAAAGTGGACGTAACTGCAGTAATTTAGTAAATATAAAACTAATTAGAGCAAACAGGATACAAAGAGACTCAAACTGGGGACAAGACATGCTGAAACAAAGGGGGTACTTCTACAAATACTAACAAGGGACACCTGGAACTAACGAGGGGGCGTGGCTACAGAGGAGGCACAGGTGGGACTAATAACGAACAGGCAGAACGAAGACAGGCCAGAAACAAACAGAGCTGTGTGCTTTAGTAAGGCAGGCATAGAAATTGAATTTATTATTGATAAATACAGTCATTTTTGACACATTTATATCATTTTGACTCTAATGTGGAATAAAGCAATCACGATGGAATCACGACTGAAATGTAGACTTACTGCTTTCACCGATTAGCAATTAGACCCATTTTACACAGCCCACCTGCCCTGAGAAATTTAGAAAAAATGTAATTGACTAAATTGTATTTTATTTATTATTATAAATTTATTATTTGTCATTAAAATGATATTAAGTTAAATTAAATATATACATATAAGTATACTGGTCATTTGTTATTTTTGTCACTCTTCTCAGTATATTTGTCTGAGCTGCCCAACTGAACCCTAAACACATTAAAAGTGTAAAAATTACAAAACACAAAAATTGTTTGTGTGAAGCTGTCACTGTGCTCGTCAGTCACACCATCGGCATATCAAATCGAGTAGTTTCAGGATGTAATTAGTATATTTAAAAAAATATTCAAGTATTTTTATGAAACAATTTGTGTTTTCTTGTGCTAATATATTATACTAAATATATTGAAATGTAAAAAAAAAAAAAAAAAAAAAAAAAAAAAAATATATATATATATATATACTTTTTCACAAGGGTGGACAGTGCCCGGTATACAATAGTGGACAACCGGTGAATGGGCATTCAGTGCTCATTGATGTTCATGGAGGTCCCACCTCTTGGTGCCAGATACCACAGGACAGCTTCAGGGGTCTTGTGAAGTCCATGTCTCAAATAGTCAGATCTATTGTAGCAGCACAAAGAGGATCTACTCAGTATTAGTCAGGTGGTGTTAATGTTATGGCTGATCGGTGTAAATGGGTTGATCTAGGTTTGACATTGTGATCAGCTCCGAGACGATTCTGTCTCCACTGTCGGGTTAGCACATATCTCTGCACTCCAGCAAAATCAGCAATTTCAATTAAGAAGGAAGAAGAGGTCACTGCAGTGCACATGGAGCGGTATCGGCAGGGTCAGCTGAAGAAAACTGCTGTGGTTGAGGAAAAATTACCAGTGCTGCAGAGGAAACAACCTAAAACAACTCCTGCAACAGCGTAAACAAACCTCCCCGCCGGAGCTTTGCAGGAAGGTTGTGAGCTCCATCTAAAGACACCACCTGTTTCCAACCTAATGCAGGACAAAGCTGTGGGGAGATCTCCTGCTGATGCGATGGCGAGGTCGAAAAAAATGTGGAGAATGAAATAAACAATGTCAGAATCCAACAGAGACAAACCTCACCCCCCAAATATTCCTCTAGCGGGACATGCCGGGTTGGCTGTCTTTAGAACTGGTGAAACTGAAGATGGATCTCGTCTGTTTTTACAAGGAATCCATGAGGCATCGCTGGGTGGTGCACCCAACTTTACTGCACCATAAATAGGTCAAGCTGGAACAAAAGGGAAATGGTGGAAAGTTCTGGACTGGCCAGGTCTCCCAGTCTCCCACTTTCCAGTTCAGTCAAGATGCAATGCAGTAGCTCCGGAAAGAGACAGAAGTCCCTGAAGCCCAAACAGGAACTGAAAACAACTGGTGCAAAAGCTTGGCAGCCTAAACCATTGAAAGATGGTAACGACTTCTTCATGAGCCACCTGTGCAAAAGGTGTTTCAGTTATGGAGATGAGATCGGAGCTGTGGGTTTCACAGGTGGCATGACCTTTAAATAAGGATACACAAAGCCTGGTTACTGATAAATCAGCTCTTCTCAAGAAAGAAGAAGAAAGGCTGGTGAATGTGAACGCTGCCTCTTCCAGAAGATCTCAGACCTTCAATATGGCCAAAATATCTAATTTCCCCCTTTGTCAATTAACCCACCTGTTCATAGCTCCCCCTAGAACTAGCAATGCTCTCAACACTACAGAGAGGAGGAGGGTAAGGGTGAGGACTTAATAGCCACCACCTCTTTTCCAACTGCCACCGATACGCTGGAGGAAAATTTCAGGTCCCCAGTTCCACCGCACCAACTAACAGATGGGGGGGAGGGAGAACACGGCCAGTTGTGCCCTCTCCGACTCCGGCTGCTGATGGCGAGACCATTTCAGATGAAAGAACTGCACATCAGACCACAGGATATGAAACAAAGTTTTTATTTTTTTTATTTTACATATTTGTACATAAACATTTCTCTCCTGAA
Organism: Salminus brasiliensis; assembly: GCF_030463535.1. Taxonomy (NCBI): domain Eukaryota; kingdom Metazoa; phylum Chordata; class Actinopteri; order Characiformes; family Bryconidae; genus Salminus; species Salminus brasiliensis. The sequence continues at coordinate 30,964,570 of NC_132900.1, forward strand.
ATAAAGAATCTGAATACAATAAGATGAAAATGATATTAACACACTTATTTAAAATGACTTGTGTCAGAGAATCAACATTCACAAAATGTTGAATACCGATTAGAGTGAACATATTACCAAAAGCTACGACTTTGACTACAAGGCAGGCATGTTTCCTTTAGACGTTTTTAGCACCTTCAAATGAAAGTTTCGGTTGAAAACTACCATTTGTGCAGAATAAAAACAGGCCAACTTTTAAAATACTGTCCAACTTAAAATTTTCAGCAGTTAATTATTTATTTTCTTTATACAATGAGTGGTTTTTTAGCTTTGAAATCTGACTTTCTACTAATTTTTCCACTATACTTTTTTTCTGCCATTTTTTTTGTATTTTGACAGTTATAATTTACTGGCAAATGTAAAAAGTTAAAATGAAAAACTATTAAGAAGCAAGGCCAATCACTGCACAGAAAGCCAGGAACAGTATCCAAGACTCACACTTTTGTTTTGTCGCCTGTCAGGAAGTGCTCCATCATTTTGTATTTGTACAACCACAGAAGCAAAAGAAAAGTGGCTCTTCTCTGTATTGACGCCATGATGGGGTGGATGGGTGGGGAGGGGGCGCTTGGCGGATGCGAGTGGGGCTCATTTGGAAAGGGTCTTCTCAGCCATGTGTTTTTGCTGGCTCTCGGCATGCCTGTAGATACACACAAACACAAACACACACACACACACACACACAGTTAGGCCATTATGATATTTAGTGTTCTTCAGGCTGGGCATATGGCATACTGCTAGTCTGCCCACCAGAATGCCAGTGCATCCATATCGGGCCTGGAATTACCTTAATATCTGAAACTGTGCAGGTCCTGCTATACTCGGCCGTATCCCTCTACCTGTAGCTCCACCCTGATGGTGCTACGGTTTGAGACTGTAGTCTGTAATCTGCTGACGTGCAATTTGTGGTAGCTCTAGCATGCTCTAGTCCCTAAGAGCCCCTCATGTCCAAAAATACAGTATTTGGACAAAAGTAATGGGACACCTGCTCATTCATTGTCTCTTCTGATATTGAGGGTATTAAAAAGAGTTTCTCGTGCTTTGGTTGGAGTAACTGTCTCTACTGTCCAGAGAAGAAGAGCAAGCATTGCTTTTGGAGAGGCATAATAGCTGGTCAACATGGGCTCTGAGGTCACAGTCAGTCTGTAATCGTATACCATATAATGGAACTATATGGTAGGTGGACTGCATAAAGTCAGCAGTGAGTGGAAGCACAAGGTAGGTGTTTCCAATAAAGTGGACAGTGACTACATGTGCAATACTGGAACAGACAGTGAAATCTTATACAGGGTTTTGGAGTGTCCCACTGTCACTAGCCTCTGGTCAGATGTTTCAGCACTGATGCTGATGTCACGGACATTTGCTTCACGGCTTTCCCCACCCTCTTCCTTCTGAGCGATGACTCTTTACTATGGCACTCTGCCTCAGACCACAATGTTCCTCACCGCTCTTACTTCAGCAGTGGAAAGTATGCAGAATGCCTTGGATGCTCGTGATCCAACTATTAGCTAACCTAGAGGCTGCTTCCTCACTCAGTGAGATGTCATCACCTCACCTGGTCAGATCCTCGATGTCCACTAGCATGGCGTCCTGCTCCATGTGAAGCTCATCTCTAATCAGCAGCAGCTGCACAAGCTCCTCGTTCAAACCTGTTCACGATGACAGAAAAAGCACCACCTCAGCGTCACTTATTTACTCATTTATTCATTATTTATTCAGTTCCGTCAGAAAATCTACACCATATGGACAAAAGTATTGGGACACCTGCATGTTTCTTCTGAAATCAAGGGTACTAAAAAGAGCTGATCCTGCTTCTGTTGGAGTAACTGTCTCTACTGTCCAGAGAAGAAGACTTTCTACTAGAATTTGGAGGATGAAGCATTGATGTGAGGATTTGATGAGTTTGATGAGTATCTCATCCCAAAAGTACTGGATGGAGCTCCACCATCATATTAGAGAGCACAGTTCTCCCACTGCTCCACAGCTCAATGCTGGGGGGCTTTATACCCCTCTACTACCCACGCCTGGCATTAGGCAGCATGGAGCCAATAGAGTCATGATGTTTATTATCTGCTCCAGAGAGTCCTATTCTATTGTCAATACGTCTCTACAGAAACTAGATAAGCAGTGTGTTTGTGTGCATTTGCACATCTGTGTCAGCAATGGGTGCAACTTAAATTAGAGTGTATTAAATCTTATACCCTGATATAATTGAACAAGTGTGGGTTCGGTGCACTTACTCTCGATTTGTGAGTGGAGGTCGTTGACGATGACCTGTAGCTGACCGAGGGTCATGTCTCGCAGATCTGTGGGCTTTAGGCTCCTCTTCATCAGACACTCACTAATGTGAGGCATATGGGGAAGCTACAAAACACAAGCAAGTCAGTTAGGAGACCTAATGCACACCATGCCAAACGTACAGACAGTGCAGGTATAGAGATACACAGTAAACATACTGTAGATTCTGGCTGACTGATAAACTGCATGTTAGAACAGACAAGATAAGATTCACCAAGAGGTGAGAACATCCAAAAATTCCAGGACTAATACTGATCTCATGACAAATGTGTGAGGTTTATCTAGAAAAACGGCCTTTACAGTAATTGCCCAACTTTCTTTTAATGTGAACGCACTGCGATCTTATCTCGCAATATCAATCTCAACTCTCGCTATGTCACACGTAATTCTGCCCCGGCGAGCAGTTTTCTCACTATTAGCTGGGGACTGAGTCAGGGCCAGATATTATTCATTCTGCAACAACCTGAAGTTTTCCCATCATCCAGCAGTGAATTATAAGGTACCATGACAGCAGTGGTTTTGCGTCCAATGGAGTTTTGGTTTCAGAGAGCTGACCTTTATCAAGCCATGATTAATGTTCTAGCAAAACACCAAAATGAAACTATGGAAGTATGAGCCAGGCGTGGAAAGGACTTGTGGTGTAAATTTGGTGTAAATCTGCATATTACTGATGTCTTGAAAATGTCATTTTCCAGTTCCTGTACACGGATAAATACTGCATGACGAGTTATAGAAATATTCCAACACCAACTGAAACCCTAGAAAATCTAGTTTCCACTGAGGTTCTAGATAACGCTCTATATAAACATTTGATTGTCAAAGTTTCAGTGAATGTAAACAATTTTCATGCATTTAAATTGACCCTTGTTGCTAACCCTGTATGCAGGGAAAAGCCCCTACCGTAGTGGAGATAAGTGCACGTGTGCATTGGCTAAAACAGCAGCTTTAAACAGAAAGGAAATACCTTCTTAACTTTCAATGGAAGTCAATGTAAAAAATATCTGCCAGATTCTTGTTATGGAGTGAAAAATGTCTAAATATGTAAATACCTGCAGGATGTGTAACGGTATTCATAGATTCCCGTCAAAGATCACAGTGTGAAGGAAGGAGCTGAATCTGCAGGTGTACGGAAGCAGATGGTCATACAGGTCTACCAGCAGTGGCAGAAATCCCTACAGCCTACAGGAAACTCTTCTCAGAACTGTGGTCGGACAGGAACCGCCGGCGTGTTTCACGGCTTGGGAATGAAAATGGCTTCGCTTTTAGACAACAATTGCTTCTAGAAGTCAGCGCAGGTTCTTCACCACCAGCTTCTGCAGACCATCAACATATGGAGCAGAGTGGCTGACAAGAGGCCTTGGCTCACTTCTGTTCAAAAATGAGGAGAACCTCCTGTAGACTGTAGGATTTCTGCAACTGCTGGTAGACCCGTATGACCGTCTGCCTTCATACACCTGCAGATTCAGCTACTTCCTTCACACTTTGGTCTCTATGGCCATGCCCAAATGCTGAAAATCAATCCTTCCAGCCAATCATTAACTGTATCTACTTTGCGACCCATTTTCCACACATCCAACGAGACCCTCACTGCACTGCACCACCTCTTCTCAAGCTATAAATCCCACCCATCACAGCCGCAGGTATTTAAGGCATGATCATCCTTGTGCAGCACCATCTGCAGGAGCCTGAACTTAACTTAACTACCACCTTAAAAAACGCAAGGTTAGTCACTTCCTGTCCAGGGAGCTTATATATGTTTAATATATATATTATTTAAAAACGTCTAACATTGTCTTTTATAACTTACTTTAAGAATTAATGCTTGGAACTAGCAAAATAATCTGCCAATAAAATATGACTCTTTTAATAGATACAATTGATACAAAAAGATTTTCTTAGAAGGATTCTGGTGAGACCCTGACAATCAGGTAAGATTTGGATGTGTCATAAAGCGATTGATTACCACACTGTGAAGCCAATATGGCTACAGATTTTAATGGTGTATTGTAATATAGATATTGCTACGGCATAGTGATACGAGTGAATGACTAGCCTGTACGCAACGTGCCTACGCAATTTGTAAAAGAACACGGAAATCTGAACGCCAGCTAGAGAACTGCGACTAGATCTTCCTTTTGAGGAATGTCTGCCCTGCTAGAGCTGCCCCAGCCTAATGTAAGTGCTGTTATTGTGAAATGCCACGAACGTGACAGACGAAGCATACTCATACAACAGTGCCTGAACATAAAATGTCTTAAAACGACTGTGTGATGCATGTAGAAATTATATCTTAGCAAGGATGATGGATGTTGATCATCAAACACCCTGACCTCACTAACTCTATCTCTTGTCTTGTCAAATCCACAGCAATGCACAGTGCTCCAAAATCAAGTAGAAATTCTTCTTCCCTGGACAGTAGAGACAGTTACTCCTTTTAATACCCTTCAGAAGAAACACTGAATGAGCAGGTGTCCCAGTACTTTTGTCAATAGTGTATTATTACTTGTTTTAGGGGATTTTATTAGCAGATCAAATCAAGAAATAACATAATTTAGCTTTTGTCTAAACATAATGCATAAAGCAAGTAGAATAAGACCCCTTATTAAAAGAAGTAAAAATGGATTAATGATATTTAGACTAGATTTAAGAAGATTTCACTTCCTAAGTGTGCTGGAGGAGCTGGTGGGGGGTGGACGCTTCCATTAGCTGCATTAGCCTGAAAGCTCCATCCTGAAACTAAAGATTGGACATAAAGTGTGTGTTGGCAGAGACTCCTCAGAAACAGATGACAGAAGACAGAGGTGACATCAGCAGCTCGTGCTGTCACTTCCTCTTGTGTTTTCACACACTCGCCCCCACCCCTCTTACAGAGTGAGTTTTTGGAGCTCAGCGCTAGTGAGTAGTAACCACATTTACTCATGCATGCTGGGATTTCTCATGTTGTGGGGGGGGGGGGGGGGGGGGTAGGGTTGGGTGCGAGGAGAATTCCCCCCTCAGTTTACCGAACTCTCGCTTCTCCCACACTTGTGCAAATACCCACCTTCCTCTGTGTCGCCTTGCTTTCTCTCTCTCTCTCTCTCTCTCTCTCTCTTCTAACACAATGTCTCTCGCCATTAGTTTTTTTTGGTTCTTTCTCCATTAGCGGCTGCAGACCGTCCTGCTGCACAGCTGAGAGCTAAAGCCTTCATCTTTTAGGTTCTTTGCGCTCCTCCGCTTCATGCCGGCCTCACAGGCGACTCTCACTCACCAGCTGCTTCCTGGTGCGTGGTGGTTTCGCTTTGCATGAAGAATGAGTGATCTGAGTGTGTGCTGTTGTGGCGGAAATGACGAGGATGGACTGGGACAGCTGACCCTGAGAAGAAGCAGTGGGCTGGTCGATACTGTCCTAGAACCTCATGTTGACACTAGCATGGACTTTCCTCTGTTATGGACGGAGGTGTTGCCACTCGGCTCTACGTCACGATGCTCACATCATCTGTTTTTACGTGAAACATGTTTTATTATGTAGAAGCTGAAAGCTAGGACTAGTAACATGACTAAGATACTGAATCGTCAAAAGTCCCTCAATACCTTTATTTCATTAAACGCTGAGGTCGACCCAGTTCAGTGCCAGGCATCCTTGTCTAACCTTAGTTCTCCAACATTAGGAGGGGGAAGCTGTGACACTCTTTTTTAAATGCAGTGCTGAGGTTTGTTTTTGGGGGTGGGGGTGGGGGGGGGTTAAATGATTTCTTCTAGACTATAAAGCAAAATCCAAAGGAAATAGATGCTTATTCTGTGAAACCAAGCCCAAATATTGATGTGAAATTGAATAAATAAAGTTGATGTAAAATTGAATAAATAAAGTTGATGTAAAATTAAATAAATAAAGTTGATGTAAAATTAAATAATAAAAATTTATGTAAAATTAAATAACTAAAAAATCATGAGGGAATACGTCATTATTCCAATAAAATTGTTTAAAATATTTGAAATATTTTTTTTTACAAAAAAAATCACACCTAACACATCTTTATTCTATCAAAACTAGTAAAATGTATTATTCTTAATTTAACTAAATAGAAATTAGTAGTAAATCAAAAATAAATATCCTATTATTTTAACTTAATATACTACTACTAAAAGGGGGTGCACCTCACCCTCTTGCTCCATTGCTCAGCATGAATTTTAGTTGATGACGTTGCCTGACGTTGTTTCTAGGTGAACCGTGTTTCGTGGTTTTATGTATGCTAACGAAAAGCTTGACTTACTAAACGACTCGGATGCTGAATGTCTTAAACGTCCATGAACGACCTTGAGACTGAGCGAGTTCACTGCCAGGCATTCCTGTGTAAGGGAGTTCTTTGCATTAGGCTGGGAAGTTGTGACATTCTGCTTCACTCATTAAACGCATTTCTCAGAACTGAGGTTTGGAAAACTGAGAAGATTCCAGGGCCGACTGATTCTGAATTAAAGTGGAGGAGCAGTTTGTTTTTCTGGTGTGTTTCAGCTGATGGGTTTTTGTTCAAACCAGGACAAAAAAAATAAATCATATTTGAAAAAAAAAAACATTTGGTCAAAATATGTTGAAAACTTGAGCAAATAGATTCTTTTGACAAAATGTCAAAATCATGAAAAAGTGGTTTATTATTCTGAAAATGTAAATTAAATGAATAGACTGCTTTTAGATCAAAATCGTAGATAGGTAGATAGATAGGTAGATAGGTCATTTGAGAACCTCAATAACATTCTGAGGACTATTGTGCTAAAACAGATAAAAATAAGTGACAGTACGTGAAAATCTTATGTAATTAGAGTAAAGTAACTAAAGTAAATAAGTCCTTATTTGCTAAAATAATGACAGTGTTATAACTGGCAGGAATGGGCTTCCACAAGTGGGCATTGTGTTTTGGATGAGGGTGATTTAATGACATGGAGAAATATATTTTGTGCTCAGTTTACAATGGCAGTCAACTTTCCATAATACTTTCAATAATTTAATTCAGTGCTTTATTCAGTCCTACGTCTCTCGGTTCTTCTCTCAGTTCCGCTGGTACAATAGAGGTTTCCAAGATAGTTTCATTTCCAACCAGCCACAAATTTAAGAGTAAAGACATTTTTCCCAACATGGATTTAACATAGTGGAATATTGATGTCATTGAACAGGTACAATCAAACTGGAACGGTTTTGGTAGCGTGAACAAAAACAGCTTACAGTAGACAATCGTCTGGAGGAAAAGCATCAAATGCAGTTAAAGACTCTACATTGTTCTGTTACTTTCAAAAAAAATGTTCCTCACTCCTGCTGGCTGAGAATAATGTCCGTTAGCAGCGTCTATAGTGAGCCATAGGGTGCTCTGCCAGAACACAGCGGTAAAAACAAAGGATTGGACAAACGGATTTGGCTTAAAATAGACAAAACCTCCTTTATTAAAATACTGCCTGGATTGGCCCCTAATACGTAGAGGTACATATGCTTCTCTTGCTCCATTGCAAAACCTTGGCAGCCAATGGAGGCTGTGCTATAAAGTAGCTTATACTCATACTTCATCCTCATGCATTTCTGGCTATAGGCTGGCTGTGGAAAGCTGTGCAGTGGGCCTGTTCAGGGCAGCGCCTGAGATTTCAGCCTCATTGCTTCCGACAGGGGGACACGACTCCGTCCCCAATCACGTCACCCAGTGGAAAGTGGGACATAAATAATGCATTCCTCCTGCCCTTGCTTTTCTTTTCGCTGAATAAGTAAAGCGTTTATTCCACCCAGGTGGCGAGTGCGGAGAAAAGGTCTGGGGAGGATGTGTTCTGGGGATTAGAGGCAGATGTGGTGTGCGGAAGTAAACTGCTGAAAAAATCATGAGGGAGAACCAGGTGAGGGTCACCAGCATGTGACGTATTACCTTCACTCCCCTTTCAGTGCGAGCACTACATTTACTGCTGAAGATCACAGAAGACAGAAAACGAAACTATTGATATTGTGTGAAAACAATTACATAGAAATTAATTACGTGACTTTTTAATATACATTTGTCAATTCTTTCTCTTTTTCTCCCAATTTGTTACTGCCAGGTAACCCACCCATTCATAGCTCCCCCCAGTACTAGCACTAGCAATGCCCCCAACACTAGGAGGGTAAGGACTAAACATCAAAAGACATTCACTGCCTTTTTTTGACTGCTGCCGATGCAGCATTGTGGGGCAACTGACACCCTCAGAGCTTCACCACAACAGCTAACAAATACCTGGAGAGCAATGAGGGTAGAGAGCACCATCTACCCACCTGGAGAGAGCACGGCCAATTGTGCTCTTTCTGTCTCTGGCTGCTGATGGCATATGGCTTGGGGATTCAAATTTACGACCCTTAGGCATCATGGTAGTGCGTTAGCTGGCTAAGCCACCCGGTGCCCATGAATTAGCCTTATGACTTAACTACTAACTTTTAAAGGTTTATGCTAGAAAATGCTAGAAAACCTATAAGAAAAAGACAGATGACTAAAAGACGAGACAAGAATGTTTAACTTAAAGCTGAAATTAAAACGCCAAGAAATTCATAAATTACCACACAGCTCTCCTTAGTATTTGTACTTTATTACTGCAAGTAATCGTTATTTTGGAAGATCTGATATATATATACATATTACGTAACTGAATTTTCACTCAATAATATTAAAAAAATATACTTAGGAATCCTTACATTTTCCGTTTGTACTTGATACTCAAAGTTCAGGTGATTTTGCCTTTTAGCAAATCTAAATTTGTTATTTTGTGTAAATGTGGCCCATTCCATCACACACCACAAAATAGATCATTTGTTTGTTTTTAAAATTCTTAGTAAAACATAGGACTTAGTAAAACATTCTTAGTACTTTTTAATATCTGAGCTTTAAATGAGTTTAAATGTCTACTTTTCCTTTTCATTTGAATAGAGTTTGATTCTGATACATTACCCCTACTGTCACTTACAGATTCTCTGCACTTTTTCCTGACTGTAAATAGTGTAATAAGCCAACCGGTAGAGACCTGCTCTGTAGAAAGCAAGAGCAACTTAACCTTATGATCAGTCTGTAAATTAATTTGGTTTAATTCAATTGATTTCTCAAGTAAAACCAACATAAAAAACAACCATCAGAATTTTTCCCTCTTCCGCAGAAAAGTCACAATCCCAGTTCACTGGTAAGACAACTCTTCACACCCTGAACATCCAGTTTCATCTGAAACGCCCACAGGCATCTGTTGAAGCTCTCTAGGTTTTTATGCGTTCAGTGCAAAACTAATGATCCGTGCGTGAGGTGAGGAAGTGATAAAGGTAACGTGCAGCCAGTTGGGCCTCCAGCCCTGGTGAGATGAGGTCAGCTTAGGTCTTTTCCAACAGATAATCTGGTGTCAGTTCACCTTTGTGGGATCGGAGGTGAGTGGTCATCTCTCATATGACATATGACCAGCGAGAAACAGAAAGCTAAAGACTGACAGAAACTGGAAGATTGGCTGAGAGGAGACCATGGGAGCCGTGGGAGAGGGGGAGGGCGAGAGGAAAAAGAGGAAATGATCCTCACGTGAGTTTGTGTACACACACAGTACACAGAAACTGAATTTGTAATATCGACCCTGAACACTGTCAGCTTTGTTCGCCTGATTTTACCGCAGAGCAAAGAGAGTGAAAAATGTTGGAGAAATATTAACTGTATATAAATATACACACACACTGTGATAAATATTGAAAATATATATATATATATTGTAACCTACTGGGAATCACTTTGAGCGGGGGTTACACTACACTGTGCTGGCCGGCTCTAGTCCGCAGACTTCTGGCCAGTTGCAGGTCGGTGAGTAGAACACACAAGTATACACAGAGACACTCACCAGGTCTGCCACAGGCGACTTCTTGCGGTTCTGTTTCTCCACCTCCACCTGCATCTTGGCCATGGGTTTGGCCATAGCCAGCGCCAGTTTAGCCTCGGCCTGGAGCTTCTTCTGCCTGCTGAGGAAGTCCATATCCTCCAGAGACTCGGAGTCATCCTCTGTAGTGTCCCGGTCCGAGTACGAGGAACTCTGCTTGCTCTGCAAGTCAAGGATGCGTGAATTAGGGCATGTATACACAGAAGGTAGACATCTGTCTTGTGACTACAGAAGTTAAAATAAAGTCCCTGCTCCAAATTCATGGACAAAAGTATTGGGACACCTGCGTATTCAGTGTCTCTTTTGAAATCAAGAGTATTAAAAAGAGTTTAAACTGCTCTTGTTGGAGTAACTGTCTCTACAGTCCAGGGAAGAAGGATTTCTACTAGATTTTGAAGGAGCATTGCTGAGGATTTGATTGCATTCAGCAACAAGAGCTAGAGTTGGTGAAATCAGGATGTTGGATGGAGCCCCACAGTTCCAGAGAACACAGTTCCTTCACTGCTTTACAGCTCAATGCTGGGGGGCTTTATACCCCTCTACTAGCCCACGCCTGGCATTAGGCAGCATGTTTATTTGTCTGCTCCAGAGAGTCCTATTCTATTGCCAGTACAGGCTATGTGTGTTTATGTGCATCTTTGTCAGCAATGGGTGCAACTTAAAGTGGCTGAATGCATTCATTATACGGCGTGTCCACAAACATTTGGACATGTAGTGTAGCTTTACAATGCACTGGTGCAATATTACTCGTGAGAGTTTGGAGTGTCAGCACACTTTTGAGCCTGTCTGAGGGACAGATGAGACGAGACAGGAACAAGATGAGACAGATGGCTCTCAATTTTTAGTCCGAATCTCTCTCTCTGTCTCTCTAATCTCCCGAACCTGTCAGAAAGCTCGGAGTCCAGTGATCCGTGTCTATCACAGGCTACGCTTAATATTCAGATCTCATTTGCTTTGCCTGTTGAGCTCAACCATCCAGAAAATGGCCATCAAGCACCATTCTTGTCCCACATGTCGGATGTAATAGACCAAAGACCGCCTGCACCCCAGACTCCCGGCTGCAGATCTGTAAAGGTTCTCTTAGCTCACCACTGGAGCAAGGGGACCAATGTTAGGGCACCCCGCATGGTCAGTACTCATCCAGATGGCAGGCCTGTATGCGTAGCTTAACTGGAAACCAGGACGTTTTGTGTCCATGGGTTTTCATGTTGTCCAACAGGTGGCCACCAAGGTCAGCAATAGGACCAGGAGGGGTTAAACATGGGCCCTGGGCATCTGGGTTGCTATCCTGCTTTTATTGGAGTAACTGTCTCTACTGTCCAGAAAAGAAGGCTTTCTACTAGATTTTGGAGGATTGGAGCATCGCAATTAGTGACAAGAGCTAGAGTTAGTGAGATCAGGATGATCTGGATAATCACCACCATACCACCCCATCATCCCCAACTCATCCCAAAAGTACTGGATGGAGCTCCACCACCATCATTCCAGAGAACACAGCTCTTCCACTGCTTCAATGCTGGGGGGCTTTACACCCCTCTACAAGCCCACTCCTGGCATTAGGCAGCATGGTGCCAGTAGGTTCATGATGTTTATGGATCTGCTCCAGAGAGTCCTATTCTACTGGCAGTGCTTCTTTCTCTACAGGGACTAGACAGGCTGTGTGTGTGCATTTGCATTTTCTCATATAGTGTGTGATTATTAGAGTGAAGTGTATCTGTGTGAAAATCTGTGTTTACTACAGTAGTGATAGACATTACGGTCAACCGAAAACACCTGCTGGGAAGCCTGGGAATCACGCCTTCACCACAGGGCAGGTTCAGTCTCACTCATGCCACTGCTTTTCAGTACAGCTCTCATTCTGAGAGATACAGCGGGTTTATGAAGTCCTGAACTGTCCTGAAATGAGTATTCACACGCTGTTCCTGGTTAGAACAAACAAACAGGTGCCAGGAATGTCCTGTATGACTCTATTACAGAACACCACCATTGTCTAATACCCTTTCATCAACGACCGCCTTACTGACATTCCACCTGCAGTCAAACCTGCAGCTCCGAGCCTTCTCTTTACAGCTGAAAGAGCTAGAGTTAGTAATGGAGCTCCACCACCACCATCACTCCAGAGAACACAGTTCTTCCACTGCTCCACAGCTCCTCAATGCTGGGGGGCTTTACACCCCTCTACTAGCCCACATCTTTCATTAGGCAGCATGGAGCCAATAGGGTCATGATGTTTATTTGCTTTAGAGAGTCCTATTCTATTGGCAGTACTTCTGTCTCTACAGAAAACTAGTCCAGACAAGCTGTGTGTTTGTGTGTGTGTGCATTTGCACATTTATGTCAGCAATGGGTGCAACTTAAAGTAGCTGAATGCATTCATTAGAAGGGGTGTCCGCAAACATTTGGACATATAGTGTAGGTGTATGTGTGAGTGTGTACCATGGGGGACAGAGGCGTGTCCAGGCTGGTCTCTGTCTTGCTGTCATCCGCATCGCTGTCTTTGTCACTCCCGCTGTCATTGACGAAGCAAATCTGCAGGTTCATGCCACTCTGTAGCCTGCAGAAAACACACACACACACACACACACACACACGCAAATAAGCGGTCAGTGGGATTGCGGTCAGTTTGAAAATAAATCCTGCCTTTAATGAGTGACTTGCGTAAATGTTTCCTACTATGTCACTAGATGCCACACGGGGTGTTCTTTGACTGTCACTTCCTGTTTGAGGCAGTCGGTGACAGTTTGGAAACTGGGGGATGCCGCTCTGCCGGATGTGAGAGAGCAGTGAGCAAGTCTGCCATCATGGGAGCGGTGCTTGTGGACGACATGCGTGCACTTACTGGACACTTCTATAGAAACACCTACCCCAGTGCTCCATCATGTAGGTGTGCAGTTACAGGCTGCAGCATGTGTTACTATCAGCACCCCACCCAAACACCATCAATATTAATCAGCTTCTGACCACAGCGCCTCCGAGTAGTGCCAGTACTCATCGTTTGGGACAAAAGGGTCGATACGTATCGTTTTTCCATCATTTAAAGTCCAGGATGATGATGGAATTCTATTAGTCGATAACTGCTGAGAAATACAGAGAAGCCATCTTAGCCCGTGAAATGATCTTAAACACAGTCTAAATTCATATATATATATATATATATATATATATATATATATATATATATATATATATATATACATAAATATCTATATTCTATAAAATAGAAATAATATTTATTTTAACATTATTATAAGAATATTATACAATTATTCAACTTATTTTCAATTAATTTTATGTAATAAAAGTGTTATATTCTCCTGGCAGATCAGTTTAATTGTTTAAAGCTTTATTTCTTATAAAAAGCAGTATTTTCCCGAATTATGCAAAATTATCAAAATTTTAATAGATAAAATTCATTAAAACAAGTAAAAATAAGTAAAGCCTAAGTTAATCAATCTTATAATATGACTACAATGAGAGCCGAGTGGTCTTGCCGACCACTATGAAACTGGTCATCATCTGCCACCAGCAGCCGGAGCCAGAGAGAGCACAACTGGCCTTGCTCTCTCCGGGTGGACAGATGGCGCTCTCTCTTTCTCTCTCTCTCTCTCTCTCTCCCCACTACACTTCAGTGTGAGGCGTTTTTGGCATATGGACGCCTGCTTGCCGATGCATCAGAGCTGGGTACCCGGCGTGGTAATTTCCAGAAACTGAGCAGTTTCTGAGGAGATCAGATCAGTACATAATTCCCTTGCAGAGAACATGGGAACCCAAAAAAACATGCAAGATGTGGTAGACCACCGAAACTGGCCCATCTGATTAACAGTACGTAAAGCGCTCAACTTTGAGAGATCCACCGTGAGAAGACGACTCTGTGATGCCGTGGGTCTGAAAGGACGAGGAGCTGATGGAGAAGCTCTCACAGAGAGAAGTACTGAGGAGAATATGTGATGAGGTCAAACTGCTGAAACTGCTGATGTGAAGGGACTGACCACCCCAGAGTCCAGACCTCGACGTCATTGAATGTGTTGAGGAATGCTTGGATGGAAACAGAAAACGCTTAGATTTCTAAGTTGTGTGGAAAGATTTCTGCAGAAACACTGAAGGTGAGTCTCCTGAGGAGAACAGGGGCTGTAATGAAGGTAAAGGTGGAAACTCTAGACGCCCAAAGATCGAACCCTGGGGTTAGCTGTTCGGGCTTTTGTGATTTATAGTTAAATGTATGATGTCAATTTTTTTCTTGAGGATGAAAAATGGATATTATTGAAAATTAAATAAATGTAAGTTGGTTTTTGACTTTTACAGACAAAAAATGGTATCGTAGTGAGGGAAACGTAGTCTAAATATCTGATATTTCTCATTTTGAGATTATTGTATTAATATTATAAGACAACTTTTCTTATGTATGTAATTTTATCTATTTAAATTCTACTGGCAGATAATTTTGCTTGTTTCAAGCTTTATTTCCTGACTAAATGAAATTATCTATTATTTCTAAAATGAAGGAAAATGATCGGCCAATAAATCTAATTAAATTAAACATAAAATCTCTAATAATGTTGTATAATTATAAGTTAAATCTTGCTTTAATTATTACTACAATAACCTCCAAATTAAAATATTAGATATTTAGACTATATTTAGACTTGCTAAGATTTCACCGTTTTTCACAGTGTACGTATCACGACAGAATGATCATATTTGTCTGATCTTTGCAGGACAGACTTGGTATGAATGTGTATTTTAACAGAACATGCATTTCTAGAAGTACTGAGTGACGATGCCCATGATGTCATAATAACGATGTTAGCAATGACGCAGCGTCTAGTGGAGTGTATGGGAAACTGCCCGGTAGTGCCAGTCTGGCGGCTGTAGAGGGCTGGAGTTTTGCCCGCTGCCTGGTGTGGATCTGGCGCTGATGGTGATAACTGATAATATGAAGACTTCATGTGAAAAAAGATATGACTTGTTTCTGTGTAAAGGTGAACCCCCACTATGACAGCAGAGATGTGTGTGTGTGTGTGTGTGTGTGTGTGTGTGTGTGTGTGTGTGTGTGTGTGTGTGTATCTAAGTGTATGTCTTAGTGAGTAGCTTCTCTTTTGGGAATAGTGTATGTGCCAGGATCTACAGACAGTGGGGAAGTCCTGTTTGTTCTTAGAGAGACAACTCTTGACTCTGAAATACTTCCTTTTTTTCTGTACCGCATTTAAACACACACACACACACACACACACTAGTTTTTATACAATGTCAGGATGTGAGCTTATAAATACATGCTGTATGTATTACAGTTAATTAAAAATCTAATATGTCCTGTATGACCCATATATATACACAGTATGTCCCATACACATTTACGTGAGAACCTTGTAAGAAGTATTATGTCTCATAAGTATAGTATTATAAAGACAGAAGTATTATATATATTGTATATATAGTCACTGTCACACAAAAACCTTATATCTCCATTTTTGACCTCTCACTTTTTGACTAAATATGACAGTATTTTCAGAAGGAATGAACCAATAGAAATGCTCCATGCTCCTGGACAATATACATATATACACACACACATACACACACACACACACACATATATATATATATATAGTGACACATTTTTTTTTATATTTAGGTATTTATAACTAATAATATCCACATATCACACACACACATATAAATATATATATATATATATATATATATATATATATATATTTATTTGACTTATATACTGTCACCATTAGACACAAACATTGTATCTCCAAAACAGCAACTACAGGAGGAGGGAAAACCCTTCTTTACTTTTAGTGGAAGCAAAAAGAAACAACTATGGAGCGTTTCTATTGGTTCATTCATTCTGAAATAAACTGTCATATTTAGATAAAAGTGAAAATGGAGATTAAAAAATGGAGATATAAGGTTTTTGTGTGACAGTGATTATTTCTCAAACACTTATGAGGCAATATTACATACGGGTTCTTACATAAATATAATATATATATAACATAACTGTCAGACTCACATCATGTGAAAACCCTGTATGTATAATGCACACATATATGATGAACTGATGGCTGTGGGTTACCATAACTGCAGTTGTGATAATGCATGAAAACTACCACACACACACACACACACACACAACATGTCCAGCACAACGGAATTCAAAGTGCGCTCTGAAATAACCGTAGACCTCCTGCCTCGAGTTTCTCTGTCATGTGATCTCACTCAGCGAAACCTGGAAGAGACGCGATGAATCTGTCTAGGAGAAGGCCACAAAAAAACCCAACAGGACCCCAGCAGCTCCCACCAGCTGAAGTCCCCGAGACGCTGGTGTGTGACTTACAGGAAAGTGGTGCTTATTGTGAGCTGCTTGTAAAATCAGACCTGACTGCACGCTAGAAAGTGACCTTCACTCATTTCACTTGCATGACTCAGCTGAGTGATATTGCCGCAGGGAGACTGAGACTGAAATCAGTGACAGTAATTTCACCATTGCTTATTTAAAGGGTAATCCTCAGAAGCGCAATTCATCCAATACAACCAGAAAACTTTCCCACACTGTGACAGACATGCAGAAGCTCACACGAATGTATCATGACTCAACTGTGTATATATCATTTCTACATGAAAAAACATTCACTACATGGACAAAAGTATGAGGACAGCTGCTTATTAGGGTATTAAAAAGAGTTGATTCTGCTTTTGTTGGAGTAACTGTGTCTACTGTCCAGGGAGGAGGAAGGCTTTCTGCTAGATTTTGGAGGAACAGTAAGAGTGTTAGTGAGGTCAGGATCATCCTCTTCCCCAACTCTTTACAAAAGTACTGGATGGAGCTCCACCACCATCATTCCAGAGAGCACAGCTCTTCCACTGCTCCACAGCTCAATGCTGGGGGGCTTCATACCCCTCTACCAGCCCACGCCTGCACATCTGTGTCAGCAATGGGTGCAACTTAGAGTAACTTAGAGTAGCTGAATGCATTCATTACAAGGGGTGTCCACAAACATTTGGACACATGCTGTGTAGGGTTTTTAGGCCCCTGATCCCATCACTCTACCCCCTGTCTCTCAGCAGTGAGAGAGTTTCTACAGTAGAAGCTCCAGATCTCATCAGAACAGATAAAGCAGGTGAAGATAAATCCAGTAAAAAGGAGAAACAGGAGCTTCTCATTCTGAAGAACGAAAGTAGTGAGATCTTGTCGGTGAGCTAGACTGAAGAACAGAGCTCGGTTCCTCCAGGTTTCTCCTGGACGCCCCCCAGTCCAGCCAGCACAGCGTGGAGGATGTGTTCAACTCTTTACCATAATTAAGCCCTGATTTACCACCAAACCAGGTGTTGATCTGAGGAGAACTCTAAATAATACTAGACTCCATGAGAGAGGAGAACTTTGGAGATGTTCTAATGATGAACACAGTGATGGAGAACCACCACCACTACCACTTTCTGTAGGAGTGTTATTATTAGTGTTCATTCTGATATCAGTGATTTACTGAAGAGCAGCTCTTCACTCTAATTTCCACAGGGGACTAAAACTTTTGCACAGTGCTGTTTACTAAAAAACACACTATTACCAAAAATAAACAAAAGACAACTGACAAAACAGTGTGTGCACACACTCACCGTGAGGACAGGCTGGGTTTGCCGCTCTTGCTGCAGCTGGTATAGATGCCGGGCCCATCGTCGAAGAAGCTGCCCAGGGCCAGCTTCTGTCTGATGGACTCTCGCTCATTCTTTTGGGCCTGAGGAAGGCAGACAGAAGAAAGAGAGGGGATTAGATTAACTGTGCGTGCTTAACATGGCCAGCAGAGGGCGCCACTGTGTCGTGAAGCAGCAGCAGTATTAACGTCAGCAATGCTAAAGCTGCTGAAAGTGAAGACCCTACTGGCTCACAGCCGTCGTTCCAGACGCAACATCAGCATGTCTGATTAAAAGTTCCCAGAAATCCCAGCAGTTTCAGAGTCGTTTATAATGAATCTCAGGACCTGAATCGGTTAATGCCAACTCAGCTGTCAGCCATTAGCCATGCTGGCATTTTAGAGAGGCAAAGGACTACAACTCCCAAGGCAATTCCCAAAAACGGTTGTACTGGTTGACGAATGGGACGCTTCCATGAATTACTTCATTACACTTCCAAGGGAAGACGCTACACTGATATCAGACTGTTTGGATGACGTGTCTGACTTCAGGGTTTGATGTTATTGCGGTTATTATTTATTTAAGTGTCACAAATTCCCAAATTTCACTCAGATTTTTTGGTCAATAAACTAAATTACGTAAAAAAAAAAAAAATACAAAACATATTAGATTATGATACATAAACATGATAAACTGTACCTATCACCTCATCATCTTTATTTATTATAAATATATATATATATATATATATATATATATATATATATATATATATATATATACTTTTTTTGGGGGGGGGTTATCTGACATGTCATATATATTATCTGTGTAAAGTTTGTACTGCAGGGAGTGAAGGGATTGAATTACTGAATTAACTATTAAAAATTCACACAAATCAAACTAAAATACTAAAAATATTTATTTATATGTATTTTCTGCCAATATTGAAGATACTGATGTCACTGTTAAAAGATAATGTCACATTTTGCAAACCATGGAATACATACAGTATTTTTGATAGAATATGTTATTATAATTATCATAAGTAGTAGTAGTAGTGGAATTATATATATATATATATATATATAAATATATATATATATATATATGCCTTTATTGTCATTATACTACAGTAAAATTCTTCTTTTTGCAAATCCAACTCCATCAAAGTTACACGTTCAGCATTCAGCAACATTCTGAGTCCAGGGTGGCAATGACGGAGAGGCTATTCTCACTCTGACCATCAGCCTGAAGGTGTATAACAGCTACACACTGCAGCCTTCAGTAAAAACACTGAATCTGCAAAGACAAAAGTGTTCAGTCAGCTTAATCTTACCCCCCCGACTGTCCTGCACGTCCCACTGCCCGCAGGTGGGGCAGTGGTGGCTCAGCGGTTAGAGCGCCGGGATATCGATAACAGGGTTGTGGGTTCGATTCCCGGGCTCGGCAAGCTGCCACTGTTGGGCCCTTGAGCAAGGCCCTTTACCCTCTCTGCTCCCCGGGCGCTGGAGTTGGCTGCCCACCGCTCTGGGTGTGTGTGTGTACTCACTGCCCCTAACACGTGTGTGTGTGTGAGTGTGTTCACTACCAGATGGGTTAAATGCGGAGGACACATTTCGCTGTACAGTCCACACTGTACAGTGACGAATACGTGCACCTTTACCTTTAAAAGGTTTACTCCGACTGTAACAGCAGTTAAAAACCTGAGAACACCTTTTTCTCCACCAGCGCTTCAAATCTTCCCACGTCTAAACTCACGTATCTCCCAGGTCACGATGCTCATGATGTGCGGAATGTGTGGTATGCCACACTCACACACACACACTCACACACACACACACACACATATCACTGTCTTTATACCCGTGCCCAGATCCACCGAGCAGAGATCCAGTATCTGACTAGCTGTTCACTTGAGTACATATTGATCTCTCCCGTATTGAGTAGTAATCAGATATGACCAGCTCGGCATGTAAGTGATCTAGTAGCTGGGCCCAGAGGAGAGCGAGAAAGTCCGAGCGAGAGCGCGCGAGAGTGTGAGACAGGAGGCCTGAAGGTTTTTCATAATCGCAGACATGAAAGCAGAACCTCCCCGCTGCCTCTGCTGTCATTACTCTTCCTTCTCGGAAAAACACACGGCTCAAATAACTGGCCCCTGAATCCGGTGCATGCCCCACTTACTGGTGCTGAAGCCAAATGTAAAGCCCTGCAACACTGGGCTGTGGAGCGGTGGATCTGACCTCTGTAGGGAAAGGTTTGAGTGGCGCTTTTATGTGCTCTAATGCCATCAAATCCTCACAGCAATGTTCCAAAATCGAATGTAAGGCCTTTGCAGCAGAGTAGAGACTGTAACTGCTGCAGCAAAGGAAGAACACTCTTCCTATTATTCCCCTTGATTCCAAATGCAGCTCTACAGGAGCAGGTGTCTACAAACTTTTGGCAATATAGTGTACATTACACCTAAAGTAATTGGGCACTGTCCATGCTCTGCAGGCTCCTTCACATGGGTGGAACGTGGGCTAGGTGGGTTCCAGGTGGGCATGGGTTCTGAGTGGGTCTGTACATAGGTTTTTTTTACTGGGACCCAGTAGGC
The DNA here is from genome assembly GCF_030463535.1 of Salminus brasiliensis. NCBI lineage: Eukaryota > Metazoa > Chordata > Actinopteri > Characiformes > Bryconidae > Salminus > Salminus brasiliensis. The sequence goes on from NC_132900.1 coordinate 30,985,010, forward strand.
CCCATCATTACAGCCCACCCTAATCTCACATGGGTCCCGTCTATGTGTGTGTGTGTGTGTGTGTGTGTCTGTGTGTTTGCTGGGATCAGCTGTGTTTCCTGTGCCAGGCAAGGGTGGTGTTTGGCACAGCATGACTCAGCAAAAAGGGTTTGGGAAGGTTTGAGCAGGTGCCAAGAGCAGAGCTGGCAGTCACGCCAGGATACACACAGGAGGAGATGCGTGAAATCTCACACACACACACACACACACACACACACACACACACACACAATTTTTCGACAGTATGCATTTAAAGCCTGTGTGTCTGAAATCTTTGTGGGTGTGGGTGTAGGGGTAGGCGTGGGTGGAGGGGTAAGTGTGAGAGTATGCACGAAAACAGCCAAGCTTGACAGGAAGCCAAATACAAGGTGCAGTTCGCCGTGTCTCCAGCAGGGTGCAGCATTTAGCGCTGTATGTTTTTCCTATGGGCCGAAAAACTCTTGCGCTTGCTTGTTTTGCCATAACATTAGAACCACTGACAGGGGATGACTGATGACTGATATCTGTTCCAATAGCACTTAGTAGATACAGACTTTACTGACAAAAGTTTTTGGACACCTACGCATTCCACCTACCAGAGCTTTTAGGACTCTCATTCTAAACCCATTAGGCATTCATATGGAGCTGCTCCCCCTTTGCAGCTCTAACAGTAGCAGGTCTGGAGCTCTGCAGGTACTGAAACAAAATATGGAATATACGGACAAAATTTTTTGGACATATACATATTACACCTAGACAATATTAAGACCTGGCCACTTCCAGCAGTGATATTTTGGGCCTACCCGAGATCCTCCTGTCAGATTTCCAGGTGGAGGAAACTTAGTGGCCCTCTAGCTTCATCTGCAGCTTCTCTGCAGGACAGATCCACACTTTGAAGGCCATTTCAGGACTCAGATATCAATAAAACTAATAAAAATAAGGATATTCCAGAACATTCGACCGGTTGGGGAACCTGTACAGAACCGTTTTCTTGGACAACCTAAAACCAAATCCACAAACACTGGCTTGAAGCATCAGTCAGACCTGAACATCAAACAACAGAGCTGCGTCCAATCAGACAGACGAGGAGGAAGACTGTGGAAACACGCAGCTCCTCAGCAGGAGTGTGTCTGCAACAAGCACTAGAGTTTCCACCTCTTGCTGAGCCAACACACACTCAAACACACACACACACACACACGCAGGCGGAGCACCTGTGGGACAGCTGTGTGTCTGGGGCAAGCAAACACAATCATGGCCTTCAGCAATAAAAACATCACAGGGGTGAGGCAAAACACACCAGCATGTGTGAGAGTGTGTGTGTGTGTGACAATAAGTGTATTACTGTGTATTCGACACCCACACACACACACACACACACACACACACACACACACATTTCTGTGCTAAACCAACATTCCATTCAAGTCGGTGCAAAGCTGAGATGTTAACATAAGGACCCATAAACCAATTCAGTGATGCAGCCCTTCCCCTGACCCACAAAAACAACACACTAAAAAGACAAAAGTATTGGGACACCTGCTCATTCACTGTTTCCTCTGAAGTCAAGGGTCATAAAAAGAGCTGATCCTGCTTTTGTTGGAGTAACTGTCTCTACTGTCCAGAGAAGAAGACTTTCTACTAGATTTTGGAGCATCGTGCATTGCTGTGAGGATTTGATTGATTACACTGAGCAACAACTTCCCAACTCATCCCGTCCAAAAGTACTGGATGGAGCACCTCCGTACATTAGGGAGGTGCAGTCCGGACCTGCTGTGGCCTGTTCTGGACTCCAGGATTAGCAAGTCCGTGTGTTTGGGACAGTGTAAGGAGGTCTGTGCTCGGCTGTAAACAGCTCCTCTATCCCTCTGTCTGTCTCTCGTCTTCCCGTCAGAGGAGCGCTCCCTCACTCAGGACAATGCAGGCTTTGAGTGTGCGGAGGGGGGCTGTTGCTATCGGCGATCTCGTCCCCCGCTCAGCCCGGCCGAACCACACAGGAGCAGCCTGTTCATCTCCAGTCGTTAGTTTAGTTTAGTTTTGTAATTAAAGCCAAAAATCAAATGGACATGACTTACACTCTATGGACAAAAGTATTGGGACACCTGCTCGCTCATGGTTTCTTCTGAAATCAAGGCTATTAAAAAGAGTTGATCCTGCTTTTGTTGGAGTAACTGTCTCTACTGTCCAGAGAAGAAGACTTTTTACTAGATTTTGGACGATAGAGCATTGTTGTGAGGATTTGATTGCATTCAGCTACAAGAGCTAGTGTTAGTGAGGTCAAGATGTTGGATGATGATGATCACCACCTCACCTCATCATCCCCAACTCATCCCAAAAGTACTGGATGGAGCTCCACCACCATCATTCACCACACAGTTCTTCTACTGCTCCACAGCTCCTCAATGCTGGGGGGCTTTACACCCCTCTACTAGCCCACGCCTGTAGCCACGGGCTATTCTTTGGTAATAGAAGTTTGTGATAATGCTTTTGGCCACAGGCCGGTTAAGGGGTTAACCCACCCCCAAAGCAGAACGGTCAGGAGAACCCTGATCTGAACAGCATTACAGAAGTGTGGGCTTTTAGACTTTCATAGAGCTGACCTTCGACCTCTGCTGTCACTCTGCTCTGTGTGTGTGTGGGAATGTGTGTGTGTGTGTTTGACAATAGGTTCTGTGTTTGTACTGGCCTGTATAAATGACATGGAGGGCAGGTTTGGACTTGACTGAGGAGATCTTTATATAGACGTGAAATAGCAACTCGGGACTGTGTGTGTGTGTGTGTGTGTGTGTGTGTGTGTGTGTGTGTGTGTAGAAGGTGTAAAGCCCATTTAGGACTGTCGTTATTGTGCTTCTATGTTTTTGCTCCATTACAATAGCTAACATCTAGCTAACATCAGCTAGTAGCCAACATCTGTTAACTGTGACTGATGTTAGCTAGTTGTTCATTACTCTAGCTGGGGTTCAGTAGGTGTTAGCTACCCTAGCTGATGTTAACTAGATGTTCACTAATCTAGGGAATGTTACCTTCTTCGGCTGATGTTAACTAGATGTTACATTCTTCAGCTGGTGTTAGCTATTCGGCTCATCGTTAGTTAACACCTAGCTAGAACAGCAAATAGAAGTAGTTAGAATAGCGAACATTACCAAAACCCCAAAACACTTATTTTAGGGTTCGAATGCCAGCACACACAGTCAGAATTACAGCATTACTGCTGTTCACATCCTCAACCAGACGCCCATAGCAATAACCACACACACTCATACACACACACACACACACACACACACACACACAATATGCTAGCGCTAAGCAGTACAATATGTTTTCCTGCTGGGAGCTGCGAGCTAGAGGAAACCTTTACTCACTGCAGCTCAGGAAAGAGACAGATCAGCCACTTCACTCCACCTTCAACTTCCTCTCGCTCTCGCTCTGCCTCTCTCACAGCCCTCAGCAGAGAGTTACCCCACTTACATCTCACAGCTTCCAGCCAAGAACACGTTTCATCTGGGGCACAGTCTTCTGCAGAGACGCGAATCTAACGGCTGTAGAACAGCTCAAATATTAGGCTGGACTGCGTAAAGAGCTTTAAAGAGAAAACAGGGCTTAGAGTACCGAGGCTGAGCCCCCAGGAGGCTCCACAAACACCACTATTACCCATTTCCATTGGCTACAATTTTAGGGCTGTGATTGGCTAGAACATGCCGATACCATTATTAGGATTCCGATATATCGTGATATATTGCGATACTGTAAACAAAAACAATATTTTACGATTACTTTAAATGAAATTTGGGGGGATCTGGGGAATCTGACGATACTGCCATCTAGCAGGTAATTAATAATCAATACTGCGAGTGGAGAATCGATACAGTATTGATAAACATAACATCGCGATACGCCGATATATATCGATAATATCAATACTTTCTTACACCCCTATACTATCTCACCATCTCCATTACCTCCTTGTAGTCATCCATAATATAGAGGCCCGAAGCTCTGCAGATGACATCATCCATACTGGCATGGTCCATGCTGTCAATGTCTCTCTCTCACCCTCTCTCTCTCTCTCTCCACCCCGGCCCGGCTTCGGTTCTCAGCAGCAGTGTGGCCTCATTAACCCTGGTCTTGTTGTAACCCTGAAATAAGGTATAGGGTGGACACTGGACTCCATTGGTCAGCCAGTACCTCTCTTCTTGCAGACCACAGACTGAACCCCCCGCACCCCCCAACTTTCTGACATGACAACTTTCCAAAGAGGGCGGAGAGAAAGAGCGAGAGACCAACAGAAAGAGAGAGAGAGAAAGAGAGCTGAGGTGTCTCTTTCCAAAACAAGCTGTGAGGGGCAGCTGTCCTCATATCAAGAGTGTGAGAACGGAAAACCACCCCCCCCCAACCACACACACACACACACACACACACACACATTCAAACAACCCCCGCCAAATCCCCCTCTCCCTCTTCCTCTCTCTACCTTTCTCTCTCTCTCACTCTTTGTCTTAACGTTCCTACCTCATGTTCTCTTGTCCTTATATAGTCAACTCTCCAGAGCTAATCTTCAACCACCAGCCCGCACTTAATGCCCCCCTTTAACTAACCTGAGTGGAGTGTGTGTGTGTGTGTGTGTGTGTGAGAGAGAGAGAGAGACACAGAGAGCGAGAGGAAGCACGGGTCTGCTTCTATCTTGGTTGGGTAAAAATAACCCCACCATCATCAGAAATCCTGCGGTCATCTTCCCGGGACCACCCAGCTAAACTGGGGGGCCGCAGAGAAAACAAATACTTCTGGGATCTGCCAATCACTGCCCACCAGCCGTCAGGTGCTCCACACCTGTTCAAGCCCACCAGAGCACGTGTGTGAGTGTGTGAAACTGCTGCCCAACTCTTTTAACGCTCACCCCATTCCAGACTTTCCTATCCATGCCAACGCCTTGCTGATGAGAGTGGTCAACATCTGAGAGTGGTCAGACTGACAGAAAGGCTGCAGTGGCTCAGACAGCCACTCGACTGTACGATTGTGGAGATCAGGGAAGCGGCTCAGAATAAGCACCAACACCTCCAACCTGGAGGAGGATCTAGAGCTACAACAGCAGAAGAACCACGACGGGTTCCACTTCTGTCAGCCAAGACCAGAAAGCTGAGGCCGCAGTGGCTCAGCACAGCCTCACCAGCACTGGACAGCTGGACAAAGACTGGAGAAACCCGGCCTGGTCTGACGGATCTGGAGGTCTGCTGACGTCTGGGTCAGAACTGGGTGCCAGCAGAATGAATCCAGGAACCCAAGCTGCTGTGTGTGTAGGCTTACTTGGTACTAAAGTCCAAAAGTTTGTGGACACCCCTTCGAACGGATGCATTCAGCTACTTGAAGTTGCACCCATTGCTGACACACATGTGCAAATGCACACACATAAACATTGAGGCTAGTCCCTGTAGAGAAAGAGGTACTGCCAATAGATTAGGAGCCTCTGGAGCAGTACCCCCCCTCCCCCAGTAGAGACAGTAACTCCAACAAAAGCAGGAGAGATACCCTTAATTTCAGAAGAAGCAGTGAATGAGCAGGTGTCCAAATACTTTTGCACTTCTGTGGCCAGACGGCCGGAGCTGAAAACCATGCCTGGTCTTTTCACTTCCCGTTCTGTGCTAATTTCAGGCCTGGTGTCTCACGGCTGGCACTATAGTACCAGGCTTAACCAGCTTCTCTGACCATATATGGCTGCTTTCTGCTACAGTGGGCACCTGACTAAGGCACATACCCTCAAAACAGCATGACCACAGCTCAGCCACACACACACACACACATATATATAGATACACACACATAAACCTGTGATGGCTATCAAACTAACTCCAATAGAAAGCAAACAAAGAGATCATTCATGATTCTGTTCACATGCCTGAGCAGACACACACACACACACACACACACACACACTGACCTGACCTTGAGGGGGGAGGGGGACCGAACAGTGAGCAAATAAAAGGTCGTTCACACACACAGTCATCATCATCGTCATCTTAGGTAGGAAGAGACACAAAGGGCCGCAGAGGAGAGCGATTTGAGGCCGATGCTTCATGTTGACGCTGATAACACACTAAACCCGAGCTGACCGAGCATCCCTCTCTCACCCAACATGAGCGAGTATGGAAGGACCAGACTGTGACCACAGTGCAGAGGAAGCCAGTGAACACCCCAGAGAAATGTCCCCTAACCCTAACCTTAAACCTAACCCTGACCCTAATCCTAACGCTAATCTTAAACCTAACCCTGACCCTAATCCTAACTATAATCCTTAAACCTAACCCTGACCCTAATCCTAACGTTAATCTTAAACCTAACCCTGACCCTAATCCTAACGCTAACCTTAAACCTAACCCTGACCCTAATCCTAACTATAATCCTTAAACCTAACCCTGACCCTAATCCTAACGCTAAACCTTAAACCTAACCCTGACCCTAATCCTAACTATAATCCTTAAACCTAACCCTGACCCTAATCCTAACTATAATCCTTAAACCTAACCCTGACCCTAATCCTAACGCTAACCTTAAACCTAACCCTGACCCTAATCCTAACTATAATCCTTAAACCTAACCCTGACCCTAATCCTAACGCTAACCTTAAACCTAACCCTGACCCTAATCCTAACGCTAAACCTTAAACCTAACCCTGACCCTAATCCCCACACTACAGCTGATACCCAACCCTACACACACTCTCAGCTTCACACAGGTGGAGAAAAACTTCTGAGACAATTAAAGCTTCAGTCTTAGAACATGAAACAGCCTGAATTCTCTTTGAAGTGCTGCACCACGCGTGTACACCATCAGAAACACACACACACACACACACACACACACATACATATACACACTCTGCTGGATAAGGGAAAAAGAAGTGGGTCTGATTCAGAGCTGATCCCAAAGGATTATGGGTGATGCGTGGTTGACTTATCGCTCCATCTCCTATATCCGCCCGCTTGTATACTGCAGGACAATAACCCCCCCCCAACACACACACACACACACACACACACACAGTCTCAGTCAAAGGCAAACACAATGCCACACACACAGCTGCATACACACATCAGCCTTTATTCTACCCCCCCCCCTCCACACACACACACACACACACACACACACACACACACACACACTGAATTTAACTGATCTGTTCACCAAACAAAGCAAAGGCAGTGAGCACCCACTCCTCCATATTGTGAATATAGCTGGACGATACGACGATATTTGATCATATTGTGATACACGATATTCTTCTCTGATCATATGGAGGAGACTGATAGTGCTAATAAACACTGATCAGCTGCAGGTTTCATCACTAACAGTGTGATTAGACTGAAGGGTTAATTAGATGAAGAGCAGCAGATGTTGAGTAGAAATCACTGTATTCAGTACAGGAGAGGATCTGAATAGTAGATTATCAGAGCTACTGATACTGATACTAAATTGATCCTGATACGATATAATATCGTCATATTGCCGATCCAGAGGATCAAAGAGGATAACAGAAGTTCTGCTTATACACTTAAAAAACACAGAAAGACCCAAAGAGACAGAGAACAGCCCCCCCCCCCTCTCTTCATCACTCAGGCTGACTTCATACTGCAACCTTTATGAGTCACAGAGAGAGAGAGAGAGAGAGAGTATAATCAGGAGGCGATCGTGACTGGAACACTGCAACTTCACACCCAATCACACACACACACACACACACACACACTCTGACCGGCAACAGGCCGACCCCACTACCGCGACGTCACTCCAGGCTTCAGGTGAGAGTGTGTTCGAGGTCGTGTCTGGACCCACGGCAACAAACGAGCTTCCTATTTTGATGTTGATTGTTTATTGTTATTATTTAAAATCAGAAGAGCGACAGTTTCGGCTGCCATGGCAACTGAGTGTGATCTGTGTTTTCTCCATGGTGATTTACGGGGTTTCTGGTTGAAAAAGCAGCCCAGACCCGATGAGACGACTCCTAGAACACACACTCACACACACGCAGATGTCAATGGGCAACTCTTTGCAGCACAGGCTGACATCATGGGAAAGCCGACATTCCAAAACAATAAGTGTGTGTGTGTGTGTGTGTGTGTTAGCTAGGTTAGCTTTCCAGACTCCAGAATGAAGAACTGCCAATAGAATAGGACTCTACAGCAGATAAACACTATGACCCTATTGGCACCATGCTGCCTAATGCCAGGCGTGGGCTAGTAGAGGGGTGTAAAGCCCCCCAGCATTGAGGAGCTGTGGAGCAGTGGGAGAACTGTGTTCTCTGGAATGATGGTGGAGGAGCTCCATCCAGTACTTTTGGATGAGTTGGGGAGTTGGGGATGATGAGGTGGGATGGTGATCACCATCCAACATCCTGACCTCACGAACTCTAGCTCTTGTCGCTGAATGCAATCAATCAAATCCTCACAGCAATGTCACTCCAACAAAAGCAGGATCAACTCTTTTTAATAGCCTAGATTTTAGAACAGATTAGCCCCGCCCATTAAAACTGAGGAGTGCTTTTTAGTCCCGGGGGAGGGTTTGATTGAGGCTTAATCCAGAACAGCCAATCAGAACAAAGGTCGCATCCATATATTATGGGTCTTAAAGAGGCACAGTAACCAAAACAGCCTGGAGGTGTTTTCTAATAATGTCATAAATTCATATATTTGATTTGATATTTTACAGTGAAGAGCAAAACGTGCTAAATAAAAATAAAGGTGATCCGGTTACACACACACACACACACACACACACACACACACACACACACGAGCCACGCCCTGCTAGCAGAGGGGAGATTATAGGAATCGATCAAAGGCCTTTCTGATCTTTCTCTCCTCTCTTTCTCTGCCCCTCCCTCTCCCCCTCCCTCCCTCCCTCTCTCTGCTGTCCTTCCAGCCCTTGTAGTCTGGAGACGGTGGAAGTGATGGAGGGGGGAGTGGGGGGAGTGGGGGGTGGTTATGGGGGTGCTGTGTCTCGTTTCAAGGCCAGGAATGGTGCATCGATGCTGGGATAACAAATCTCTCCATCACCCGGTACCCTGGAGGTGACAGCTGAAATATGGCTCTGAATCCATCTGGCTTAGATGGCTGTCGCAGGAGCACACACACACACACACACACACACACACACACACACACACATACAGACTCATGTAAAACTATCTGCCTGGGTAGGCCATGGCTGTGCACTGAAACAAATTCTACTGGTACATTTAAATGGTCCACATAGAGCCCGTCAGATGGTTTAAAGAGCCCATATGACTCACTTTCATCACTTTCTAATAATAATAATAATAATAATCATTAATAATAATCATTAATAATAACTACTCTTTATAGTTCTTAGCTCTTTTTAGTTCTTAATATCCAGGGTGCTTATGATGTCAACAAACCATCTGCCTGTTCATCCTGCCGCAGTTTAGCCCCGCCCAGTCAAACTGACGTTATCGTAAGTGCGTCAGCCAGGACAGCTGCAAAGTACTAAATCTAGCCATTAAAGGCACAGTAAACAAACTGGCTGATTAATTATAGGGCACTGAGGTCCGAAAACCTTAACGTCCCTTAAACTAAATTATGAGGAGGATCAGCCCGCACAAACCTCATAACCTGACCTTAATATATATGATATATAGGACATTCATATATTATCCATTACATTAATGATATATTACACAATATATGAACAGAAATATATCTGACTGTATGAGAGTTCGTATAGAAAATGATTCGGAACGATGTGAACACTGGAAGTGAGTCATTTCAGCACGTTCAGGTTTAATGGTGGGGAACAGGGCAATAATTCACAATGGTCCATGTTTCCATGGGGATAGGTGGTCCCCACAAAGAGCTAAGTACATGCACATACACACAAACACACACACACACACAGCTGGAGATCCAGGGGAAGATTATCCAGCGCTGTGTTGGAGTAAATAATTAAAGCCAAGGGGATAATTATTATTTTGTGTTTCTGAGAGAGTAAGTGTGTGTGTGTCAGTAAATGTGTGTGTCTGTCAATGTGTGTGTGTGTGTGTGTGTGGGCCAGTAAAAAGAAGCTGAGTCTCTGTTTGACAGGAATTTGCAGGACGACTCCTCAGTAGATGTGGGGGGAGAATGGTGAGGCCAGAGCAATGTGTGTGTGTGTGTGTGTGTGTGTGTGTGTGTAGGCAGTGTGACAGGGACAGGCCGGCACCAGTGGCTCTCTGGTCAGGAACAGTGTGCTGGGCGCTGGCGGTTGCCAGGAAACCGGTCTAATTGAGGGGCCTCTAGAGAGTTGGTGCTATCAGCGCGAGAGCTATGTCTTCACCATTTATTCTCATTCTCTCTCGCCCTCTCTCTCTTGCGCACACGCTCTCTCTCTCTCTATCTCTATTTCTCTAATTGAGTCCCTCTTTCATCTTTCCCTGAAAATTCCCTCTCCATCTCCCTCTCTCTGACCTGGACGTTCTCCATCTCTCTTTTTCTCTTCATCCGTACTTATCCCTCAGTCTTCCTGAGCCAGTGTGTCCAAGTGTCTCTCTCTCTCTCTCTCTCTCTGAAATATGAATGTACAGGATTGTTGATGGTGTGAATTACTAAGGATGGGCGGAAATATTTATGTAATATTAGTAATTTTATATTTTATTTTTAAAATACAATTTCAACAAATAATATTTGATAATTAATATTAAAATAACATTTTATATTTTAATATTTGTAACTTTTTAATATTTTAATGATATGATATCAACATATTTAAAGAAATTTCCACAATCACAATGTTTTTGTGATTTTTGACACACACACACACACACACACACACAAACACACACACACACACACACACACACACACAATACACCAGTATGCAAACTGCTACACAAATACTGTCCCACATTTACAGCAGTAATGTTTATCCCACTCCATCCAATCAAACAGGGCTAATTACGCTCTGTAATAAAACCTAATAAAATCCACAATACACCCAGAAACAAAGCATAGAGTCATAATACCAACATTTGTCATAATAAGATTCATTAATTAATTAATTATTATTATTAATAACACTGAAATAATTCTTACTTTTAAGAGAAACAATTGTGAAATAAGAACATTTTAGACTCTGTACTAGAAAAAAGGACAGGTCCTATTCTATTGGCAGCTGTGTGTGTGTGTGTGTGTGTGTGTGTGTGTGTGTGTGTGTGCGTTTGCACATCTGTGATCTGTGTCAGCAATGGGTGCAACTTACAGTAGCTGATTGCATTCATTAGAAGAGTTGTCCACAAACATTTGGACATACAGTGTAAATGCCCATATGCACATCACTGTGTGATGACCAGGCTGTGGTGGTCTGACTATATGGGCACAATAAGGGCGAGCTACAGCTCAATATCTCTCTCTCTGTCTCCCTCTCTCTCTAGGCGGTGTCTTCTCCATCACCTGTCTTTCCATTCCTCTTTGTTTTCTCTTCATAAACACCCCCTCAAAGCAGCCCTGACTCCACCCCCACCCCCACCCCCCTTTATAATGTATCCCATTTAATCCTTTCCTGCCCTGTCCCGCCCCTCTCTCTCCACCCTGCCTTAGGCCCCCATTTCCTCTGTCCCTCAATCTAAACACTTGTTTACTCTTCTTGTCCCACATTTGGTCTCTTATTCCCTTCCACGGAAACTGTTCTGACAGACGCTCCTCTCATTTCCCCTTCCTCCCTCTGCATCTCTCCCTCTGGGCTGTCGTGGTCTCGGTGTAAACGCGGCACCAACCCGCTTCGCCCTCCTAAAGAGGAAGCCTACATCCGATTACACAACCGCCCCAGCCCTCGCTTATCCCGGCGCGCTCGGATCCGCACGAGAGATGAAGAGGGAACAGAGAATGGGACGGAGCCGGGGTGGAAGTGATGGGAATGGGACTGTAAAGTCAAGTCTGGCTCGACTCTATTTGGGACACAGTGCTCACTAATGCTGGTATCAGGCGTACGTTAGATTAACTGGACTCCAGAGAGGGCGAGGGGAGAGAGAGGAGACTGAGGGGTTAACATGAACACAGTGACCTTGAAACAGAAGACTCGGAAAAAGAGTGAGTGAGAGAAAGCGGTAGAGTGACATAGACATAGAGAGAGAGGTAGAAGGGTTCTGTCACTGTTGCACTGAATTGAATGGCCTGGTGCAGCCTGTATTTGGAGCGCAGCCGCTTCAGCCTACTAACTAACGCCGCTTCGTCCCACAAACGAAGGACGAGGGGTTTCCTATCCTGCTGCAAGAATGGGAGTTGGTACATTTGGAACACAGCCGATGCTAACTACTAACTAGTGCAAGTAAACATGAAACAGTAAAGAACCAGGAACGAGTAAGGCATGGAAATACGATTGGCGGATAACAGAGAGAAAAGAGGCTGTGGATTGGGAACACAGCCGCTGTAGACTGCTAACATGTGCTGGTAATGAACCTGAAACTGGGAGGAAGAAGGGGGAATGAAGATGACGTTGATAAAAGGGAGAGAGAGAGGTTCTCTGTCTCCGAGGTGCTAATGAGACGAGGCTAAGTGTATTTGGAGCACAGCCGCTGAAGACCAATAACTGATGCTGGTATAATGACCATGAAAGCAAGAGAAGGGTTTCGATTCTGTTTTAGGAATGGGATAGATTTGAGACTCTGGTTCGAGAGTGCATTTGGAACACAGCCACTGCAGACTACTTTTTAATGCGGGTGCTCAACAAAAAGGGGAGAAACAGTAGTGTTTACTGTAGTGTTTGTTAATGGGATGGAGCCTTGGAGTAATAGATTTGCTGTATTTGGAACACAGCCGCTGAAGACTACTAACTAAAGTGAATGAGAGAGGCAGAAGGCTTTCTGTTCCTCTGTTGTAGAAATGGAACAGAGTTGAGACGATGCATTTGGAACACAGCCGCTGCTGGAAATGGTCACGAAACAGTGAAGAACAAGAGTGTGCAATGAAGATGAAGATGAAGATGGGGAGAGAGAGGAGAGTCCTGTAGTGTTAGTGGAATGGAGCGGAGGTGCAATAGATTTGCTGTATTTGGAGCACAGCCGCTGCAGACTACTAACTAATGCTGAGAGTGAACCTGAAACAGTTCTGAGTGAAGAGGAAGCGCGAGAGCAAGAGCGAGAGAGAAAGAAGGGGTTCTATCCGGTTGGGACTGAAAACGGGACAGAGCGTATTTGGAACACAGCCAAACACATTACTAACTTATGCTGGTGGGAAACAGAGGAGGGGGAGAGAGACAGTCAGAGTGAGCGAGAGACATTCAGTCACTGTTGCCTGGTGTCACACCTGTTTCAGCATTAAGTGGGACGCTGGTGGGTGGCACTTCCAGCCCACACACACACCAATCTGTGCTTAACTCTTACACACACACACACACACAAGTGGTCCTTCTGGTGGTCAAAAACATCATTATAACCAAAACATTCTCAGCTCCCCGACACACACACACACACACACACACACACACACATCCAGTGACAACTGATGAGCCTTGCATCCTGAGGGAGGGAGCACTATTCTCCAAAGCCAAGAGTGCACTTAGCAACCAAGACAACACTCCACCTTTTAAACATTGTTCACACACACACACACACACACACACACACACACACACACACATCATAATAAACTATTCCCAACAGGGACCACCATACCCTTTAAAGTGAACGCCTGGTATGAGCTTGTAGCCCACTGCAGTGTTAAATATTCATTACTCACTGACTGCTAAATAACAGCAGACGCGATAGCAGACGCGATAGCAGACGCGATAGCAGACAGCACTGAAGACGCCCCGTCTAACCTTGCCCCGTACTAACAACACTGTAGATCTGGATGATCTTCTTGATGGATGGACGTATGATATTCACCAGCCAATTAAAACAGTCGCGTGTCATTACTGTCGCGCAAAACGACAACTTCACAGGAGGAGGAAAAAACCTCCTTAACTTTCAATGGAAGTCAATGTGAAAAAATTTCATTCCGAATCATTTTGGAGCATTTCTATTGGTTCCTTCGTCATGAAATGTGGAGACAACATAAAGAACAGCCTCCAGATTCTGATTATGTCAAAATGTCGAAATGGAAAAAATGGCGATTTGGTGTCGTGGTCGTAAACTAAACCTGGCAACTTCACAGAAGGGATGAAAGCGTCTGGAATTGAGGTGTACGGTAAAGTATTCCAAGTCATTTTGTCATGAAAGGCTTCATATGTCATGAAAGGCTCATAGAACATGTAGGACAGCGAATAATTAAAATAAATAAATAAATAAATAATTAACTACAGTCTCTCCTACCTGATAGGCACAGTTCTCCTGGTGCACCATCCTGCTCCCTCAGTGCATCCTAGAGACGAGTGGAGCGCACGGGGGAGGAACGATCGCTTCCCCAGCCGAGGAGAAGGAGGGAGAGCGGACGGAGTGGAGGCGGGGGCGGAGGGAGAGAAGAGTCCTGGACCCACCCAGCTAGAGGAAGACCCAGCGGAGTGGAAAAAATCCACTATCAGCTGTGGGGACACGAATCCACCACCACGTACGATCCTACAGAGACTACACCTCTCTCTCTCACTCTCTCTCTCTCTCTTTCTCACTATCTGTCTCTCTCTCTCTCTCTCTGTAGCTCTCGCAGTCTGATGGAGGGATACGATCGGAGCGCTTCTGCGCCACGGACGAGGGAGGGGGGGTGCCGGGAGAGGCAGCTTGTGAAAGGGGGTGGAGCTGGACAGCTCACTAGCCTTTCTCTCTGCTTCTCTCTCTCTCTATTACAGGCGGAAGGGGGAGGGGCTAGCCCCACACATTCATCATCGGTGGCACTGCAGCACGAGAGGAACAGGGAGGAGACAAGAAGGGAGAGGGGCGGGGCCAGAGCGGTGAGAGAAGAGAAGAGGGAGGAGTGACCTTCCTACTAGTGCTGGAAAATAAAAAGAGTAGGGGGGGGGTGAAAATCCCACGGAGGGAGAAAGGCCGGGGTGGGGGGTAAAGGGGAAGACAGAAAGAGAAAGAGAGAGGGAGGAGAGCGCGAGAGCGCGAGAGAGAGAGAGTTGAAAGAAAAGGGCTTTTGTGATAAAAGAGCAGCCGAAGAATTTTCTTGGAGCTGCAGGCATTGGAATTTAAATCCCCCCCCCCCCTTCCCTCTTCCTCCTCCTCCTCCTCCTCCTCAGCGCAAGAGTGGAGCTTTTACACCTTTAAACAGCCAGAACAGCAACTCCTGAGACCTCAGTGGGACTTTCCACACAAACACTATTCACAGCAAAGAGCCACCAACACGGTTCAACAGCGTCCCTAAAGAACATGATGGTCTTTGGGACGGCTGCCCACAAACGAACAGGGCAGAGGTTGGGCACCACTGGTCAAAATGCCCGTTAGTGTGAAAAGCTGAGGAGAAGATGAACTGGTGGTCTTCAACAGGTTGAAGTTTAAGCTAAATTAGTGTATTATTATTATGGTAAGTAGGAAAGGACGCCCCAAACCAAAGCCACATTCCACCTGTGAAGCATGGTGGCGGGAGTATCGTGGCTTGCTTTGCTGCTTCACACCCTGGACACATGATCAGTGAAGGAACGATGATTTCGAAGGTGTTTCAAAACATTTTGCTGGAGAAAGTAAGGACAGCAATCCTTAATATCTATCTTATGACACGCTGGGTTATGCAACAAGACAATGACCCGGAGCTCACAAGCAAATCAACCAAAGAATGGCTGGAATGAAAAACCTTAACCCTGTTGAGCCCCAAAGGATTTGAGCTCTCTCAACTTTGAGAGGCCTGCTATGGCCTGTTCACAATCATTAGGAAACTGGGGCTGCATCCCAATTGCATACTAATTAATAAAACTAGCTAGTTTTTGAGTATGTAGTATACAGTATACAGTATACAGTACAGTATACAGTATAAACGTAGTATACAGTATAAATACACGGTCAGTTTTTGAGTGTGGTCAGTAACATGGTCTCAGATCTGAGCAAACACTTGCTCAGCAGTGCATGTACTACATACACTATAGAGACAAAAGTATTGGGACACTTCATTCATCGTTTCATTGTTTTTGAAAGTATGTAGTATGTCGTATATATGTAGTGTGTAGTACTTTGTGAGTGTGGTTCCAATGGACACTATTATCCCACAATGCAATGCAAAACTGAAAGGGGGAGGAGCTACTGTGAAATCTTAAAAAAATGGAAGTGGCAATAACAGAAGGATAACTCTCATTGATGTATGTTGTCATAGAAATGACACTTCAGTACTGTTAATATTTCGGGTGCTAACCTGCAAAAGCATGGACTAGTGCACGTCTCAGTGGGTCAGAACTGTTTTGGCGGCGCAAGAGGGACCTAGACACTATAGGCACTATAGGTGGTCTTAATGTTATGGCTGATTGGTGTATGCTACCATTCAGACTAAGCCACTAGTCAGGCATTGCAACTCTGAAATACAGAAAGGCCGGGGAGTGGTACTGTATAGGTGCGAGTGTAAGCTGGTGTGTTTGTGTGGTGTGTGTGTGTGTGTGTGTTTGTGTGTGTGTGAGCATGCAAGTTAATCCCTTTCTCTTTCAGAAGCCCAGTACAGACAGGAGGGAGCTTAATCCGCCCATGCCATCTGGCCTTCACTAAAGCAACACAGAGCTACCCTAACCCAGATTAACCCTCTTCTCTCTGTGCCTCTCTCTCGCTCTCGCGTTCTCTCTCACTCTCGCGCTCTCTCTCTCGCTCTCATACCACGGATTTCGAAGTGTTATACAAGCTACCCTTCCATCACTTGTCAGGAACATGGTCTCAGATCTGGCAAAAACCTGCTAAGCAGTGCTTATACTGCATACACTGTATAGACAAAAGTATTTGGACACCTTCTCATTCATCGTTTCATCTGAATTCAAGGATATAAAAAAAGAGTTGATCCGGCTTTTGTTGGAGTAACTGTCTCTACTGTCCAGAGAAGAAGGCTTTCTCCTAGATCTTGGAGCACTGCGCATTGCTGTGAGGATTTGATTGCCAACCCACCTCATCCTCAACTCCCCAACTCATCCCAAAAGTACTGAATGAAGCTCCACCACCATCACTCCAGAGAACACAGTTCTTCCACTGCTCCACAGCTCCTCAATCCTGGGGGCTTTATACCCCTCTACTAGCCCACACCTGGCATTAGGCACTGTGGACAGATCAGTCCACTAAAGCAGAACTATTTAGAACAAATGCATGATACTATGTTTGGAGGAAAATGAACACTGCACAGCAACACCGAACCAAAGCCACATCCAACTGTGAAGCATGGTGGCGGGAGTATCATGAAATGATTATTTCAAAGGTGTTTCAGAACATTTTGCAGGAGAAAGTAAGGACAGCAATCCTTAATATCTATCTTAAGAGACGTTGGGTTATGCAACAAGACAATGACCCAGAGCTCACAAGCACAAACTAAAGAATGACGGGAATGAAAAAGAATGACCAAGTCAGAGTCCTGACCTTAACCCTGTTGAGATGCTGTGGCATGGCCTGAAGAGGACTGGGCACCCAGGCATCCCAGAAATATTCATTATTACCGGAAAAGGGCTGTATTTTATTAGTAATTAATGCAGAAATCTTACGCATACTTTTTTCCCGACTGAAGTCAGGATGAAGCAGTGATTTCATGCTACACAATCACTGTAAAACACCTCTTAGCTGGAGAGGAAAATCTGACGTTTTTCCGAACTATTCCTCCAACATAAAAACATACTTTCTTTTCCAATACCGGAGCATCGGATGTCAGCCTCTCTCTCAATACGGCGCCGCCGGTCGTACACCAGGGAGCACAATATGCTAGAGTTCTTGGTCTAGCGGTCACAATCATCATTGATCCCTGTTACATCACCCTGCAGTTCTCCCCACTACCAGCCAGTGTGTGGTTTAATGAAGTGGAAGGAGGCCGATAGTGCTTGGATTGTCCTCCCTCAGTCAGAAGCCCAGATCACTCACTCTCCCCAATCTAACCAGGGAAGCAGAACCCTAGTCTACTTCAAACAGCCCGGCTTTAGAGCCTTAGGGGAGTGAATTGCACACTTTCCTGGAGTGCTGAAAAGATTTAAGGACTTCGGCAAACCAAAAGACGTACTTACTATAAAACATGTCACAGCGCCACCTATAGTGCTGGAGGGCGGAGAGTATGCAAACTTGTAAACTCGCGAAGGTGGGTGGGTGCGAGCGTCGTTTTGCTGAGAGTATATCGAGGCCTGCCAGAGGAAGACGCGCCTCAACTGACCATCACTAACACACAGTCTAATGTCCAAATGTTTGTGGACACCCCTTCTAATGAGTGCACTCTGCTACTTTAGATTGCACCCATTGCTGAAACAGATGTACAAATGCACACGAACACACACACACACACACACAGCTTGGCTAGTCTCTGTAGAGAGAATAAGAGAGAGAGTCCCTGCCAAAAGAATAGGACTCTCTAGAGCAGATACATAAACATAAACCTATTGGCACCATGCTGCCTAATAATGCCAGTCGTGGGCGAGTAGAGGGGTATAAAGCCCCTTAGTCCATGAATGGTGTTCTCTGGAATGATGGTGGTGGAGCTCCATCCAGTACTTTTTGATTGAGATAAGTTGGGGAGTTGTGGATGCTGAGGTGGGTGGTGATCCCTCAGCATCCTGACCTCACTAATGTCCTTGTCATTGAATGCAATCAAATCCTCACAGCAGTTCTCCTCCAAAATCTAGTAGAAAGTCTTCTTCTCTGGACAGTAGAGACAGTTACTCCAACCAAAGCAGGATTGACTCTTTTAAAACCCTTGATTTCGGAAAATAAAATATAAAACAATGAATGAGCATGTGTCCCAATACTTTTGTCCAATACAGTGTATCCCAGTAAAATGCCACTAGGACAGTAATGAGCTTGATTTTTGTACTTGGTGAACTATCACTGTGACTCCACAGAGGGTGGAGAAGCTAAACTGGGTAACGGCTACAGCGTCAGCTACCCGTGTCAGGGCAGATCCATCCTGTTGAAAGGACAGTGATACTTTCACAGATGGGATGCTTTTCGGAGAGACGTGTTGGAGCAGGATGCTCTGCCTGGGAAAAAACAAGCCTATTTTTGGCAGGTGTTTTGTGAAAAAGGCAGAAATATTCGAGCACGGAGTTTAAAAGTCTCCCGTGATTCTGCCTCCCCCCTTTTTTAACGCTCCCTTTCTCAGAGCGCTCCAGAATACTAATGTGGCCCAAACCCATGGGAGGACTTTGATGTGAGAATCTCTGAGCTTTGATTCCAGACAGCTCTCTCTTCCCCTCTCTCTCTCTCTCTCTCTCTCTCTCGCTCTTAAATATTCAAACATCCCTGGTTGGCTTCGGTGTTTGTGTTCTAACAATGTTAATTACCTTTGAAAGGAGCGGAATGACGTTGGCGTGGGTTTAGACCCTAAAACATTCAGAACGGGCTTTTTAGTGACCGTCTTCCGACCCGTTTAGGCTTTTTTAGGTTTTTTTACTGTGCCTTTAAGATTAGTATGTCGTCACTGTCATACAAAACACTTCTTATCTTGAAAATTGTCCCATTCATCATCAAATCCTGATACAATATAAAAAAAAAACAGATCCAGATTATGCTAAACTGATAAACGGTCGCTTTGCCATCAGCAGCCAGAGTCAGAGAGAGCACAGCTTTGCCGCGGACGAGGAAAGTAATGAGCGTTGTTGTTCTTTGGTGAACTACCACTGTAAATCCACAGAGGGTGGAGAAGCTAAACTGGGTAACGGCTACAGCCTCAGCTAACTGTGTCAGGGCAGATCCATCCTGTTGATATTTTCACAGCTTTCTCGTACTGCCCGAGAAAAACAAGCCTCAGCTGACCACTGATCACTCATCAACTTCTTTGAGCCAGGGCCCCGGGTGGTCCAGCGGACTAAGGCGCTGTCATGGTGATCAGAGGGTCGCTGGTTCGCATCCCGATCACGCTGCTAGCCTTCGGCAGCCGGGGCCTTGAGAGAGCGCAATCTGCCTTGCTTGCTCTACAGGGTGGCTAGATGGCGCTATACCCCCACATCACTCTAGGCTGCAGAGCTGGGTAACTGGCGCTTCCCACTTCCCTTCCCCTGGCGTTGGTTGCCTGGTGACGTTGCATCGGAAAAGAGGTGTGGTTGGATGAACACGTGTCGGAGGGGGCGTGTGTTGGTCTTCCCCTCACTAGGTTGTCGAGGGTGTTGCGTGTGATAGGGGGAGGGGATACGTACGGGTTAGGTTATTGGTGATCTAAATTGGGGAGAAAACCTTTGGGCCAGGCTATCGCATCCAAGGCTATCACACGCTATCCCATCCCACCATTACTGGCTGCATGGTGGCATGTTTTTGGGAGGGCAGGGCATATTTAGAGCAAAGCTACCAAGATGCAACCACAAATTAAACACTGAGCTGAGCTGACTGTCTATAATCGACCTGGACCATCGCCATCGTTTCCTTCTCCACCCCTCTTTCTCTTGTGACCTTCATACACCTGCCTTCAGTCAGACAATGCAAGCAATGGGAGTCATCTTCCTGAACAAACAAATCCCACCATGACGGGATTATCTGACCAAAGCACTGCCCCTGATTAAGCAGGGCTGGATTATAATCTGTAGTTTGGCAGAAAAGCAGAACAATGCCCAAAGGATGGCAGCTGATGAGTGCTGATCTCTTATGCCCATGTCTGAGCTTTAATGAGGATGACCTCATCGCTTCTGATCAGTGAAGATGATGTAAGGCTGGTGCTTGCTTTGCGATATGGGGGATATGTGATAGCAGTGAAGTCATAGGCACTGAAATCGAGGAAGTGGAAGAAGCTGAGGTGGAGGCAAAATCTCTGCATCTGAGTCTTTGATGGTTTGCATTGTTTTACATGAGCCTAAAGCCGGTGCTCTCCTTCGTACCCTGGAGGAACTTTATGGCCTTGGGCTCCAAAATGCAGGTTACAGCAAGTGGTAGCTGAGGTCAGCTGATTAATAAGAAGTTCTTAATCACTGTGGCAATAATTAATTTCTCAAAATGGACAGAAAGTTGCTTCCACGGGTTCTTTGAGTGATGCCATAGAAGAACCACCTTTGGGTCCATAAAGATGGTGGTATGGTAGTAGCGATGTGTGAAGAACCATTTAAAGGCCTAAAGAACCTTGACTTGACATACAGGTTCTTCACACTATCAATTCCACCTTTATTTTTAAGAGTGCACCCCATAATTGCACTGACGTACCTTC
Source organism: Salminus brasiliensis (assembly GCF_030463535.1). Classification (NCBI taxonomy): domain Eukaryota; kingdom Metazoa; phylum Chordata; class Actinopteri; order Characiformes; family Bryconidae; genus Salminus; species Salminus brasiliensis. Next base: position 31,006,225 of record NC_132900.1, read on the forward strand.
CACAACCACTGTATATGTGTACGCTAAATGGACAAAAGTATTTGGACACCTGCTCATTCATTGTTTCATCTGAAATCAGGGCTATTCAAGCTTTTGTTGGAGTATCTGTCTCTACTATCCAAGGAACAAGGCTTTCTACTAGATTTTGGAGGAGGAGCATTACTGTGAAGATTTGATTGCATTCAGCGACAAGTGAGCACTGTATAGGTCAGGATGTTAAATGATCATTGCTCCCCAACTCATCCCATTCAAAAAGTACTGGATGGAGCTCCTCCACCATCATTCCAGAGAACACAGTTCTTTCACTGCTGCACAGCTCCTCAATGCTGGGGGGCTTTATACCCCTCTAAACAAACTCTGCATCAACAGATGGGCTGCAGTTCCTCTAACCTGGGGTTTCTAATAAAATGGCCAAGGAGTATGTAAATGCTCTGTACTGGATGCCGCCGAGTCGATCATGTGATGACGTTTGAAGAGCTTTGTGTGCGCGAGCAATAAATCAGTCAGTAGGTGGGACTGATGCAATGCAGTCTGAGAGCTGGCAGCGATCCAGGCAAGCATCTGAGAGTGGATGTGTGTGTGCGCTCGTGTGGGTCGGACTGCGAGCCTGTCCAGAATCGTCCTCTTCCCTCTGAAGAACGGAACGATCTCGCCAATCAAAGCGCAGACGGACTAAATATAGCGGGGGAAGTGTCAGAGCGGCGTCCCGGCGCCCCGGCGCTGAGGCCGAGAGGAACACAGACACGCAATAGGAAAATCCCCACGCCCCCAACGGAACCGATCAATCACACAATTACATAAAATAAAGAGACGTGACCCACCGCTAACCAGGTCACTGACAAACCGGAAGCATCATAACAGGAATCAGCCATAACATTAAAACCACTGAGAGGAGAAGTGAGAGGGGCAGCTGCTCAAGGCGTGGATCTACAGTCTACAGTTCTTGAAAGTGATGAAGGTGCTGAAGAATCTGAGACACTGAGGTCCCCTCTACCTCGTCCATCAGGCCCCGCCCCCACCACCACCCATACCAGACTAGCGGCACACCCTCCTACCACTGATACCTGTCTAATGACCACGTTAAACCCTAAATGGACTCTTAACTATCTGCCACTATTAATATCACCACTATTAACTATCTACACCATGTTTAATATATTATGATTATGATCAGAGCAGTTTAACAGTGTAGATGGTTTAGTAACTTTTATCCATAATTTATTCATAGTTCTGATCAGAGGAGGACGGGTCGGGTCCCCCTTGTGAGTCTTGGTTCCTCCCAAGGTTTCTTCCTCCAGCTCTGAGGGAGGTTCTCCTTGCCACTGTTGTCGTTGGAGCTCACTGGGGGTCTTTGATCCTTCATGTCTTCTTACGTTATTTCTTAATATGTCTTTTATTAATTATTAATTATGTGAAGCTGCTTTGTGACGACAACAGTTGTAAAAAGCTACACAAATAAATTTGACTTGACTTGAGAAGAACCAAACTGATGTGATGTTCTAGACGACTGACTGGGTCAGAACATCTCTTAAACATCAGGCAGGTCTTGTGGGGTGTTCCTGGTATGCAGTGGTCAGTACCTTCCAACTGACATCATTAAAATGTTGGACGAGGAGGTGTTTCTATAGGGGACACTCCTCTTAATCACCGAATTCAGGTGCCCTGCAGTCTGCGGGAGGTTCTGAAGAGCTCACTGAACTCCAGCGTGGTTCTGTATGTAATAGGAGACACCGCTGCACCAACAACAACAAGTCAGCTGGTGAAATTTAGACCTTCCCTCCTAGATCTTCCTCCATCAGCTGTGAGTGGTGTTATTATTGAACAGTGGAAGAGTTTAGGAGGAACAGCTCACAGAGAGCAGCTCAGTGTCCACAGAGTGTCTGTCAGACCACGTAAAGTTACAGAGCGGGGTCAGGGCCGAGTGCTGAGCTCAGAGCAGAGTGCAGAAAAGCCTCCAACTGACTCAGTAACTGCAGCAGAGCTCCAGACCTGCTGCTGGTAGAGCTACAGAGGGGTTTCGAATGGGATGCCATATTATATTAAAGCTCCTGTAGGTGGAATGTGGAGTTGTCCCAATACTTTTGTCCACACATGGTGTGTGGGCATATTAATAGTACTGTAAAAATAGAAGCATGTATATATTTACATATATTTGTTTTCCCATTGACATGTACGCACCTTTCAAGCCTCCCGGAGCAATTGTTGGAGGTTACTCATGGGTGAAGACCGGGGGGGGGCTGGGGGGTCGACAACAGAGGAGATGAGACTAAAGCTGTCTCTGATGTGGTGACATCACAGTATTGCAGCAGAGAATGGCACCACACACACACACACACACACACAAAATGAAGAGTTCAATGTGGAAAGCAGTGGCAGTCCCTCCTCTCCTCATTAATTTCTCTCCTGTTTGTTCTCCCTGCTTCTCTCGGCAGGAACGGATGCGCACCGCCGCTTTTAGAAAGCTGACATTTCGGGGGGTGTTCCGTGATGAATGCTTTACTCCACCGGCTCTGCATGAGGAACAGCATCGCTGCACTGCCTCCAGCTACAGCGCTCTGGCGGAGCAGCAGACCCAGCTCAGCCCGAGAAGAGCAGAGACGAGAAAGAGAACTTTGTGTTCTACGGTTGTAAGATAATATCGATATATCGAAGTATCGTGATATTATGTTTATCAATCCTGTAAGGATTCTCAAAAACACAGTATTGATTATTAATCAATAGTTTAGATGTAAGGATTTTTGTCAGACAGTGGTTCATTTAGTGTTGTGTTTAAACCCCGGCCACTAGAGAGCAGTGTTGTACCCACGGTTCTGATTGGATAAAAAAAGTCAGAATTTCTTTTACTCAGGTTTTGTGCAGATCATGGTGTGTTTTATAATATGACTGATGAAATTTGATAAAAAAAAATTTATTATAATGCAGTACTTTGAATACATAATGTATTGCAATGATGCTGGGTGAGTGATCATTGTGATTATGGGACTGTGGGGGTTCTGTTCTAAACCCTGAAACAACCAAAACAGTATCTGAGAAAAGCGAGATATTCCTTTAATTAAGAGTTATGAGCTCTTCCCTCAGGTCAGTGCACGCTGTGGAGGAGACAGATGAACCCTCCATGAGCTGGCCCTCAGCCTGCTGTACCAGCACACCAGCTAGCAAAGACGAACGGCGGCAGAGAGAGAGAGAGAGAGAGAGAGAGAGAGAGAGAGAGAGAGAGAGAGTAGAAGGGCAGATAGAGGAGAAAGGGGGGTGGGGGGAAAACAGGGGGGTTGAAAGAGATAATAAGGAGGTATTGATTGTGATAAATGAGACACCAGCAAATTAGACATTCCGTCAGAAACGGGACGAAGAGGGACTACAGTAAGGTTGGCACTGACTTAATATGTCAAAATACTGACTTATTATCTGAAAATACTGACTTAGTATCTGAAAATACTGACTTATGTAAAAAATACTGACTTAGTATCTGAAAATACTGACTTAATATGTCAAAATACTGACTTATTATGTAAAAAATACTGACTTAGTATCTGAAAATACTGACTTAATATGTCAAAATACTGACTTATTATGTAAAAAATACTGACTTATTATGTAAAAAATACTGACTTATTATCTGAAAATACTGACTTATGTAAAAAATACTGACTTAGTATCTGAAAATACTGACTTATTATGTAAAAAATACTGACTTAATATGCCAAAATACTGACTTATTATCTGAAGATACTGACTTATGTAAAAAATACTGACTTATTATGTAAAGAATACTGATATAGTCTGAGAGCACAATTGGCTGTGCTCTCTCCAGGTGGGTAGAGGGCGCTCTCTCTTCCCTCATTGCTCGTAAAGCCATGTTGGCAGACACCGGCGTCTGTTAGCTGGTGTGGTGGAGCTGAGGACCCGGCGCTTTCCTCAGAGCGTGTCGGTATCAGAGGAGACGTCTAGACCCCCCTAGAGTCAGGAGCACTGCTAGTGCGGGGGGCGCTACAAACAGGTGGGTTAATTGGCAGAACAGTTTGGGACAAAAATAAAAAGCAATTGACAAATTAAATGTAGTTGATGAATGTATGGATATAAATAGTCCAGCAGGTGAGCTGATCCAGTGTTGAGGATTTAAAGACGTGTTTCTTTAAGAGCTGAAGAGACGCAGGAGATCTTAGAATTATATTTTTAGACACCAAAACAAGGCTGCTGCAGAGGCCCTCCACCGCTCCCTCCCTCTGTCTCCTCACACACACACACACACACACATATATACATGCCTCATTTTAATGAGCCAAATCCTTCCACATTTACACACACACACACACACACACACACACACACACACACACACACACACAGGCAGCAGTTTAAATCGCTCTGACATACAGAGAGCTTTTCCTCCCGCGTACACGAACAGTTCACTGTTCTGGTGTCACTTCATCCACCTCCCTCTTATCCTGCTGCTCCATAGATGCCAAGTACATCAACATACTGCTGCTAAAAACAGCTCACACACACCACACACACACACACTCTCTCTCTAACCCACACACACACACACACTGTGGCTGCTGAACGTAGCCTGTAATTTCCCCCCAGTACAAACCCTGCTATTCACCGGAGCAAGAGTGGTCCCACCCAAACAGCCGGACCCCTCTACACACTCTGAGTCCAGGAGCTAACTCAACCTGTTAGCTTATGAAGTTCACTCCTTCTCTCAAAGCACCGACTTGTCTGGACAAAATACTGACTTAAAGTGTCTACCACACACACACACACACACACACACACTCTCAGACTCACTGTCTTTTTTCTCTCTCTAACACAGTTTATCTCTTTCAGACACTCCTTAGCTCTCTCTCTTTTAAACACACACACACACACACACACACACACACACACACACACAGACACAGACACACACACACACACACACACACACAGCCCTCCGTGTCCAGATCAGCTTTTTTCTGTTGATTCATTCTGACAGAATAGGATGATGCTCTGAGATGATTTTTTCATTTCTTCACTCTCCCTCTTCCTCACTCTCTCTCTCCATCACTGCTTCTCTTCCTCAGAGAACGACGCCTGGCTGTAACACTGACACAAAACCCAATATCCTCTCTCTCTCTCCCCCCCTCTCTCTCTCTCTCTCCCCCCCCCCCTCTCTCTCTCTGTGTCTTTAGGCCTCTCTCTCTCACGTTGCAGTGAGTTCACTGTTATTTTGGAGGGTGCGAGCGGTAGAGAGTCGTCTCCTGCTGATTCTCAGATATGGTGGGAACAGAGAAGTCTAATGCATTATGACAACTGGAGGAACTGGCCAATTAGGCGCTAGCGTGAAAAAGCTCCAGTCTGAGGCTGGAGGCCAATCAGAGGACTCTGAAGACCAGCAGAAAGGTCAGAGGGCTTAAGGCTCAGGGCTAAAAGGGTCAAGTGTGAAAGGCTGTGAATTTAGAGCAGCTGGAGAGATATTCCAATATCACACACACACACACACACACCCAAACACACACACACACCACCGTGCTGATCCAGCATCAGTGATTCACTGTACAACTGAAAGTGGGGCTCAAACTAATTTTAACTACAGGATTGATCGGCTATGTATCGGTATCAGTAAGAACAGCCGATCGATCATTAATCTATATCTTTAACTCGGACGATCCTGAGAGCCGATCAGATCATATGATCCATATTTCGTGGGTTAATGTAAATAAATTGGTATTTCTTCCTACAGGCAGGAAGTGTAATGCAGGTGTTTCTAATAAAGCGGCCACAGTTGGTGTTTCTAATAAAGCGGGCGGTGAATTGATGCCCATAATTGGTGTTTCTAATAAAATGGCCAGTAAATGGACGTCCTAAATAGATGTTTCTAATAAAATGGCCAGTAAATGGATGTCCAATATGGGCGTTTCTAATAAAGTGGCCAGTGTAATGTGTAACGCTTTAAAGAGCAACTGGATGCCCAGACATTCACAGAGATGTATTTGCACACGTGTATCGGTTCTATGATGACCATCACACACCCACCCAAACCCAATGATCAAACACAGGGTTTCTCACTGGGTGGGGGCGTGTCTGCGTATCTGTGTGTAAGAGCACATGGTGGTAAAGGTGTGTCAGTGTGTGTAAGTGTGTGTGTATGATTCATCTCATTTGTGTGTAGGTGGTGAGGTGAACCATAGTCAGACAGTGATGAAAAGTGTTGCTGCAGGGCATGTGTTTCTAACACACACATACTGACCCCCCCCCCCCCCCCCCCCCCCAAAGTACTAAGGTGATGAACAAGGCCTCGCCTTGCTGACATCACCCACACAGGACGTGCCGTCTCTCTCAGGGCCGGCTGCGGCACAACTGTCCTGACCGAAGGACACCTAGCAATTAATTATCGACCCTCAGTGAACAGAGAAGATGTGTCAGAACGAGAGAGAGAGAGAGAGAGAGAGGAGAGAGAGAGAGAGAGAGAGAGAGAGAGAGAAAGAAGGAGAGAGGGAGAGAGAGAGAGAGAGAGAGAGAGAGAGAGAGGCAGAGAGAGAGAGAGGGAGGGAGGGAGAGAGAGAGAGAGAGAGACAGAGAGAGAGAGAGAGAGAGAGAGAGAGGCAGAGAGAGAGAGAGACAGAGAGAGAGACAGAGAGAGAGAGAGGACAGAGAGAGAGAGAGAGAGGGAGGGAGACAGAGAGAGAGACAGAGAGAGAGACAGAGAGAGAGAGAGAGAGGCAGAGAGAGAGACAGAGAGAGAGAGAGAGAGACAGAGAGAGAGAGAGAGAGAGAGAGAGAGAGAGACGACAGAGAGAGAGAGAGAGAGGCAGAGAGAGAGACAGAGAGAGAGAGAGAGAGAGACAGAGAGAGAGAGAGAGAGAGAGAGAGAGAGAGAGAGAGAGAGAGAGAGAGAGATAGAGAGAGAGAGAGAAAGAAGGAGAGAGGGAGAGACTGACTGATTGGTTCTAATCACCTTGTTGTCTATTCTGAATGTATTGGGTTCTAATCTCATAGATATTTGTTCTGAGACCTTCCCCTGACTGTGATTGTTTCTAATCTCAAATATATTCCTTGCCAAGATCTCCCCTGAGATCTCCCTCTCAATGTGATCGGTTCTAATATCCAAGTCATTTCATCGGAGACCTCCCCTTCGCTGCACTTGGTTCTAATCACCATGTTGTTGGTTCTGAGCAGGCCTCCAGTGGCATGGAGTCAGAAAGAAAGACTTACACCAAGTTACTTGATACTTTAATATTATATATATTTATATATATCAAAAATCCTGGCAGACGCAGGTATTACCTGCTTCTGAGTGTGTGTGGCGGTGCCTGCCCGAGTGTTTGTGAGGTTAAGAGGTGGATCCATATCGCACACTGATAGCTGACAGAGGTGTACTTTGTTTTCATGGGTGTGTTCAGTCACACACCTGGCCAGTCACCTGAAAACCCAATGACCCCTGTGTTCAGTCCTGCTGCCTTTCAGCTGAAGACCTGTTAGAACAGCTGGAGGCTCAAAGTCTCCCGCGCAGACACACACTCCACACTGGAACACACACACCGCCTGCAACCCAGTCCTGCTATTAGGCTTCCCTAAAGCACTTGGCTTCACACTGCTGCTCCTGGAAAGGTAACACATGCTCCACATCTTCCTGCCTATATGAGTTTTACTGCACAGTTTCCATAAGGATAGTCCAAATGTTTGTGGACACCCCTTCTAATGAATGCATTCACCCACTGCTGACATGGTTGTCTAGTCCCTGTAGAGAAAGAATAGGACTCTCTAAGGCAGATCAATAAACATCATGATCCTATTGGCTCCATGCTGCCTAATGCCAGGTGTGGGCTAGTAGAGGGGTACAAAGCCCCCCAGCTTTGAGGAGCTGTGGAGCAGTGGAAGAACTGTGTTCTCTGGTGGTGGAGCTCCATCCAGTACTTTTGGAGTGAGTTGGGGATGATGAGTTGGGGTGGTGATGATCATCATCTAGCACCCTGACCTCACTGACTCCAGCTCTCTGAATGCAAGCAACCCCTGGACAGCAGAGACAGATACTCCAAACAAAAGCAGGATAAAAGCTCAATAAATGAGCAGGTGTCCCAATACTTTTGTCTGTGTAGTGTATCTTCATCCATTACGCTGTTAAAAACCAATGAGCCATAACATTATGATCACTTATAGAGAGAGCTGTCGCCATATCTCCCTCTCTTAGCTCACAGTGCTAATATAAAAAGCTGGACTCATCTGTATGAACTAAGATCAGACTTTAACACACAGGTCTAATCACATGCTGTAAAAAAAAAAACCTCAGGTCTTTACCTGAGTAAGGTTCCCCACTTGCTGCTTGGAATCCAATGCTGATTTGAGATAAGCACTCATTCACCAAGCTTAAAAGAGCCCAAAAGAACGTCTGCAGAACCTCCAGCACCTCAAAACTCCATAAGTCACAAGAGTGCGTCTGGAATCCCACAGGTGAGCCTAAGAGCGGTGAATCCAGCGGGGAGTCCGAACTAGTTTGCTCAGCACACGTGTCTCTGTCTGTCTGTGTGTGTGTGTGTGTGTGTGTGTGTGTGTGTGTGTGGTAGAAGTGTGCGAGGGCATGCTGAGACACACATTCACACGCGCTCGTGCAGGAGGAGGGCGGTCAGCAATGAGGCTTTTGTGGGCTTGAACTAAACTACAGGCACACCCTTGAGAGGCCGCCCTGCACACACTGATCTGGGGTCAGTCCTGAAATAGCTGCAGATAGCTGCATTCGAGATCAGAAGGGTGAACTGTAAAACTGTTCTGGGGTCAGTTTTGACCAATTTTTTTATGGCTGTTGTAGCGGCAGATATACGAGTCTGATTGTAGAGTAGATTAGAAGCAGAGCCATGCTCTTACCTATAAAGAAAACTGTTCTGGGGTCAGTTTTCTTCACAGGGAAAAGTGGCTAAAGGTGAAGGGCTCTGCTAAAGTATGGGACAGTTACCACTAGGTAAAGACAAACTCAGACTGATCCCAGAACAGTTTATTATAAAGAGAAAGCGTTTTACAGAGAGACGCGTCTTAAGTGTTTTAGGTCTGATCTACAATCAGACGTCTGTATTCTCCCCTACTATAATTGTCTATGTAAAGACACCAACTCAGGCTGACCCCAGAACAGTTTATTATAAAGAGAAAGCGTTTTACAGAGAGACGCGTCTTAAGTGTTTTAGGTCTGATCTACAATCAGACGTCTGTATTCTCCCCTACTATAATTGTCTATGTAAAGACACCAACTCAGGCTGACCCCAGAACAGTTTATTATAAAGAGAAAGCGTTTTACAGAGAGACGCTTCTTACGTGTTTTAGGTCTGATCTATAATCAGACTTCTGCAGTTAATACAACTCACTTTCTGGGGTAAGTTTGTGTTTATTTAACACATTTTAGGAGAGTCTTGCTCTTACTTAAAAAGAAAACTGTTCTGGGGTCAGTCTGAACTTGCACATTCAGTTGCACATACGCAAATCTGATTCTAGATCAGACCAAAACACTTAAGAAGAGTCTCTTTGTGAAACACACCTTCACCGGTAAAGAAAACTGAGTGTCAGTCTGAGGTTCTGACTACACATACGTTTTTCATGCTTGTAACAGCTACAGGTACATGAGTCTGATTCTAGATCAGACTGTAACAGAGCCTTCCACCTTCAAACACTTTTCCCTGTAAATAAGCTGTTCTGGGATCAGTCTGGGTTTGTGTCTTTATAAAGTTGTAGTAGCTGCAGGTATCTTACATGCGTCTAATTATACGCCACTGATTCCAGATCAGACTGTAACACATTTTAGTGCTTCTTCAGTTCTGGATCAGCCTGTATTACACACCTATGTAGAACCTTGCTCTCCATGTAGCTTTGTTGGCCTTTGGGGAAGAGTTTCACCCTGTACCACCCCCAACACACACACACACACACACACACACACACACACACACACACACACACCTCAGCATACCACTCCCTCTCTCCCTTTCTCTTGCAATGCCAGCATACCTTCACACCATCCCTCTGTTTGTTCCCGTTCCTTCTATTTTTACCTTTTCCCCCGTTTCTTCTTTCTCTCCCAAAAGCACACGTCTCTCTTCCTTGGTCACACAAGTTCTATTGTCCATAAAAAGAAGGTGTTTATTCTTCTTAATGACATTAAAACAACTTCAAAACAGCAGCTTTAGACTCATGCTGAAGCTCCACTGCCTGTAACAGGGGGAGAACAGGCCGGAATCCGGGCCGGAACGGAACCGCTACAGAACCAAATTAGTCATATTAGTGTCCAATCCTGTAGTATTACTCTACCCCCTCAGTCCACATGCTGCTCTACCTTTCAGTGAAGCTTCTGGAGCTCTCTCAGCTTGTCCAGAAATGCATGTGTACAGCCTGTCCTTCTTTAAGGGTGCGAATTCAACTTGCGGACTGTAGGGGGAGCACTGGAGCAATTCCTGCATAATGCTGGTTTAATAGACCACAATATTTTAGAAGATACACTACAAAAGTATGGACAAAAGTATTGGGACACCATCTCATCATTTATTCTAGCTCCCAAAATGACTGGTATTAAAAAATAATACTCCTGAGCAGCAATCAGCCACAAGAGCCTCAACGAGGTCAGGATGTTGGAGGATGAGCACCACCCCACCTCATCATCCCCAACTCCAACACTCACATCCCCCAAAATACAGGATGAAGCTCCGCCACCACCATCATTCCAGAGAGCGCAGTATCTTCCACTGCTCCACAGCTCAATGCTGGGGGGCTTTATACCCCTCTACTAGCCCACGCCTGGCATTAGGCAGCATGGTGCTTCAGAGAGTCCTATTCTATTGGCAGTACTTCTTTCTCTATGGGGACTAGACAAGCTGTCTGTGTCAGTGATGGGTGCCACTTAAGTAGCTGAATGTATTCCTTAGAAGGGGTGTCCGTAAACTTTTGGACATGTAGTGCACATAGAGAATTCCGCTCAGTAATATGGACCGTCATTTGTGTAGTGTTATCTTCTCGTGCTGTTTTATGGTGGGTTTCGGTCCTCAGTCGTGTGGGTTTCCTGTTATGATGTCAGGCTGGTTGGTTCGTCTGCATCTCCCCTGTTATTAAAGCCATTTTTCCAGGCTCTCTCTCTCTCTCTCTCTCTCTCTCATTCTAGTCCCCTGACGTGGCACAGCACTGAGGGTCGGGTAAATGCAGAACAGTGTGAATTGTTCACTTAAGTGAACACACACACACACACACACACACACACACACACACACACAGACTTCAGTCCATACCCTCCTCTGAGCAAACATCAGTGGCTCTCTCTCAAATTCCTCTTGATCCTGCCTCATCTCTGCTGTTTTCTGCTGTGGCCTGTTCCTTTGTGTGCCTGCTGATTTTTTTCCCTTTAAGCATTTTTACACACACAAACACACAAACACACACACACACACACACACACACTTGCTGTGCTCGGCAGCTAATGAAGTCAGACTCATTTCACAGGGTGTTGTCTCTGACACAGGGCTTCAGATGAAAATGAGAAAGGCCAATAAACTAGCAGACAGACTCCTGTTCGAGAAGCATTATTATAGCAAATGATATTTCTCGCTCATGAGCTCCCCCTACAGTCACGAAGCGTAACTTGTGCTTTGGGCTACCCTGAAGAATACGCTACACACATGCATTTCTGGACAAGCTGAGGGGGAGTGTTAAATTTAGCTTTCTGATATGGTTACATTACAATATTTAAAGTCATTTTCATGATACACAATATTAATAAAGACAAATATATATTGAATATGAAAAAAGTGGATTCTCAAAATTACATGAATAGGTTGGTGTGAGACAGTGGTTTATTTAGTGTTGTGTTTAAACCCCGACCACTAGAGAGCAGTGTTGTACTCTGCCTTCAGATCTCACTGTTCTGACTGGATTAAAAAAATCAACATTTATTAAAAAAATAAATAAAATATTGTCTTGTTTACAGTTTAGCTTAGTTCGAGTCAAATATGGTGAAGAACTGCCTACTGGTAATAAATCCAGTAATACATTTAAAATTAAATACAATTATTATACATTATAGTAATTATTTAAATACAATTTATTAATTCGAATATTTAAAACAGGGGCCTACGGTTGTGGGTTCAAGCCCCACTCTGGTCACTGCTGGTGAGAAGTTTAGTCTACTCTGGTTTTCTCTAACCTCCTGAAAAAATGCAATGGACTGGTCACTGTCCAGGGGGTATTCCTGTTATGTGACCAATGATTCCAGGTAGGTTCTGGACTCGATAGTGTACCGCCAGCAAACCATCCATCGAGCTGTCAGAAGGCAACCGACCGCTGGAGTTACAAGCCCATGTTACTCAGTCACATTAACATGCTAGGTAAACACTACGTCTATACGCTGTGCAGTGTGTGTGTGTGTGTGTGTGTGTGTGTGTCTGAGTGTGTCTTACACACCTCCAGGCTGCAGCTCTCTGACTGACACCCATTCTCCGAAAAGCATTCCTGAGCAACAAGGGAGACCACAGCAGGTCGGGACACACCTCAATTACTGAACACTCACTCTACCCCCAGGGTGTGTATTCCGCTTAGTGGGCACAGACATATAATCACACACACACACACACACACGCACACTCCGCAAGAGCACCTTGAAGTGGATAAACCTACAGTATGGCTTCTTACATTCAGTTAAACTGATTTCTGACCTTTATAACTAAGGTTATGACGTTATTCTGCCTGTTATTATATGGACAAAAGTATTTGGACACCTGCTCATTCCTAGTTTCTTCTGAAATCAAGGATTTTAAAAAAGAGTCTGTCCTGCTTTTGTTGGAGTAACTGTCTCTAATGTCCAGGGAAGAAGGTTTTCTACTAGGATGTGGAGGATGGAGCATTGCTGTGAGGATTTGATTGCATTCAGCCACAAGAGCTAGAGTTAGTGAGGTCAGGATGTTGGATGATGATCACCACTTCATTCATCCCCAACTCACCCCAAAAGTACTGGATGGAGCTCCACCACCATCATTCCAGAGAGCACAGGGGTTCCACTGCTCCACAGCTCAATGCTCTCTCTACTAGCCCACGCCTGGCATTAGGCAGCGTGGTGCCATGGTGCTTTCTGGGTCCAGAACTGGGTCTCAGTCACACTAGAGGGCGCTACTGAAAACATGGAAGTGCAGCTAATGAAAGCTAATATTATTGTTTAGGTTGAGGGATTACAGAGTGTGTGTGTATCCTCCTTGAAAACACTGACCATACGTCAGGTCAACACACCCCACACACACACACCGCTGCACTTCCGTCCCGTAATAGCCGTCCTGGAGCTTACGCCCATGTCTCCGATAGCAGCCGGGCCTCAATGCGCTCATTGAAACGCTGAGCCACGAACTGTCAGCTAACTGTGGCATGCGTCTGGGCTCCCTGGGTAAGCCTGGAGAACGGGGAGGAAAGGCTCTGGCAGTCTCGGTGGGGACTTACTGTCAGTCAAGGCGTATTTCCTGCCAGCCTGAACGCTCCTCAGTCCTAGACAGATTATTTATAACTGGATACTACCACTGGTATCAGGCTATGTCCAAGACTGTGTGGGTTTGCAGGCACCTACAGTCTGAAATCACAAGTACAATTCAATATATAATTGCAACATCTGTAAGCAATACAATATACAGGGTACCGCACTGCCATCTAGTGGCCGGGGTTTAAACACAACACTAAATGAACCACTGTCTGCCACCAATCCTTACATCTTAACTATGTATTAATAACCTTGGGTTTATGTGTGATGGCTCCAGAGCCTCTTGCATCCTATTCTGGTCATGAACTCTGCTGTATGTCCGAATGTTTGTGGACACCCCTTTTAATTGAATGCATTTAGCTACTTTTGGCTGACGGACATCCCTGTAAAGAAGTACTGCCAATTGAATAGGACTGGAGCAGATAAACATCATGAACCTATTTGGGCGAGTAGAGGGGTATAAAGCCCCCCAGCATTGAGCTGTGGAGCAGTGGAAGAACTGTGTTCTCTGGAATGATGATGGTGGTGGTGGAGCTCCATCCAGTACTTTTCTTTCTATTCATCATCATCATCATCATCTTCATTGACAGCGCCATAATTAACATCACACAATTCACAATTCTCCCTCAGCATCCGTTCACCCACAAAACTCTCCACCTTTCTGTGTTATAAGCCTCAAACCCCTCTCTGTAGCAGGTGGTTCTCTGGCTAGCTGTGCTAATGAGAACCTTCCGGAAGCGTGCGAGACATTTCACGCCTGCTGGACCTGATAATGGGCTCGATATGGCAGTGGACACGTTCCTCCTCCTCCGAGCAGTACAGCACTGACCAGGCGCCATTCCTCTGACAGGAACATCAAATGGTCTCCTCTGCACCGTTTAGCCTCTATAGCTATCCCTAATATACTGCCATACCATATCCAGCCAGCCAATCAGCCATCTGTCCACACAGAGCCATGTCCTTTCCACCCTATTCCTGAGTGGAGAACACTGAAATATTCATCAAGGCTGGAGAAGCTCTGCTCACGGCCCTGCCGGGTTCCCTCCCTCACTTCGCGCCAGAGATAAGGTGTCTCAGCGGCCATGTGCTAGGAGTCGAGAGGTGGGGGACGGTCCTGTGAGGATGGTAATATTATCCGCCGGCACAGATTCCGAACGGGACGTCCTGAAGTTCTGAGATACTGTCTGAGAGAACGGGACGGGTACCTGCAGACTCACTGTTTATAAATAAAGGTACTATGGTTCTTTGACCAATAGAATAGGAGAACCACTTTCGGGTTTCATGAAGAACCATGCTTGCAATAAGGAACATCAAGTGAAGGTCCTGTAGGCTTCTCCATTACAGCTCTTAATGGAACCAGATCTGGTTGTTCTACAGCATCAGGTTCCCAAATACACTACATGTCCAAAAGTTTGTGGACACATCTTCTAATGAATGCATTCAGCTTCTTTAAGTTGCACCCATTGCTGCCACAGATGTGCAAATGCACACAAACACACACACATATAGCTTGTCTAGCCAATAGAATAGG